>NC_056737.1:558123846-558136346 GCF_019279795.1 Protopterus annectens | reverse complement strand
ATGGAGTGCCCATTCTAAACTCTTGTGATACATTGTTTTGGGACTTCAGTGCTTGATATGTATTGCCCATTACCTAGAAAGAAGAGCCAAGCAGTAGTTTTGTGACACACTGCATCAGTGCATGAAATGTATAAGATCCTGAATAAGTAACACACACACACACACACACACACACACACACACACACACACACACACACACACACACACACACACGCACACACACACACACACTTGCCTCACAGTAGGGAGGACAACAATGTGGCCTGAGTTGTTGCCTGAATTTGCAGGCTGCATTTGCACCATCCAGAGGGAAAACAGCATAGGAGGTGGTAAGCAGCAGTGAGTGGCAGGTATCACAGAGGACTAAAGCTCTGAGCTGTTAATGAGCTGCTTCCTTTGCCAGAGTGCATGGTTTCATTTGTCCTATGTCCATTTGCCTGCTGTGTGATGCTGAGCAAGTCAATTAACCAGACAGTGCTCCCAGGTCACTCTTGAAAAGGGACAGTTTGTCCAGTGGGCAACCCAGTTCAGCAAATAGGTATAAAAACATTGGCACCCAGCAATCTGGACACCTTGCCAATTTATTGGAAAGGGATGCACATACAATGAGAGATAGGGTATAGTAAGCAATGGAACACATAGCAAAACACTTTAGGGAAAAGTATGTTGGGGAATGAAGAGCATGTGTTTTGTTCTTGTATAGAAGGGATGCCATTTTAGAGATAAGAGGGGTGTGATTAAAGGAAAAATAGGGGGGAAATGGAGTGTGTGTTAAGTAGCATGACCATACAGACACAAAGATTTTGAAGACCACTGATAAACAGAGGCAAATGAGGGCATAAAGTGGTGGTATATGGGAGACACTCGTACAGATACAAAAATAATGCACAAATGGTTGGAGAGGACTGGGGAGCAGGTAGCCTGCCATCTGCCAACCATTCCAGGAGAGGGCTTATAGAGACCCTGTAGATGGTGGTTCTTGGTCAGAGTGGCCAGTTTCATGAGACGCACCCAACCCTTGGGCTGTGATAACATTGCATTGCTATTCAATTGAGCCTTCTATCCATTATAGAAGTTGCTACATGTTGGCCCAGTTGGTCATCATCACCTGGTTAATTGCAGCCTCCACAACATGCTGCAGGACCAGCATAGCCTGTGCTGGTATTTAGAATGGACTGCCTGCCTGGAATAGGCCAGAACCTCCCCACATGAGGTATTCCCACCATGTTTACCAGCCTCAGTCATTGCCTGCAGCTGATGTACCTGCAGCTTTGAAAACCATGGTGGTGTGCAGAAAGAAACAGAATTGGGAAACATGACATTACTGATAATGACTCAGAGGTGGTGTGCCAGATACATGCCAAGAGTTGATGTGAAATGCTAACAACCCAGCCATGCCTGTATTCTCTGCTACCTCTTGTGGCAGAAGGAAGCATTTTCTGCATGCCCTTCCTTTGTTAACAGAAAAAATGGGCATGCAAGCAATCAAATAACACATACAAATGGGAACTAAGACAGACACCACAGTGCAGCAATACAGCTCCATACACATATGAAAACAATCAGAAGTCTGACATGATTCCCACGCCTAAACATAGAACTATAGCAGCAGGTGCATGTACAAAGAAGAAATAAGCAGTCAAGTTAACACATTGTAAGACAGCAGTCTAATCTACAAGAGTTATTTACATTGCAGCAGAAGCAGCTATGCTTATGTTATTATTAGCACTGAAGCAGGCACAGCTAGACTAACATACCTGTGTGCAAAGATACAGAATCATGAGATGGTGCACAGTGTGTCCCACAAAACAGTACAGTGTTACAATACAACAGCTGCCATCTACAGCACAACAGCAGCATATAGGTAATCACCACAGCAGCCATATCGGAACATCCTCTGATCAGTCAAATTAAACAAAAACTGGAAATCATGAAGAACCATGTTATAAGCAGCAAGAGTATTTATTAATGGGACTACTGCACACAGCAGACCTGGTAATATGTACTATACCAGTCAAAGTGGCCCTTTCTTACCTCTGCTTTCCATTCACAGAGATCTTCAGGGTGATGGCAGTACAGGTTATTGTACTTTTGCATGTACTTTCTCACAAGTAAATGTGATACAATTAACCCTAGAGAACAAATATTCCCTGGGTTTACCAGGAATTCACCTTCCTGAAAGGACCTGTGTGAGGTCCAAGCAGCCAATCCCATAAACAGCTATACAAGGAAGTAGAACATACCTTTGCCCTTCTTTGCATCCAGGCCTTTGCAGCACTAGCACTGGCAGCCATCTCCATGAATGTATATCAAAATATAATGGCAGCATGACATTCACATCATAATGGGACACTGCATTGCATGAAACCCACCCTAGCACCTTGCAAGATGTGCAACAGATGTACACACGCAGCTTGCATGCTCACCAAGCTGTTGAAAGGCAACAGATTAAATCTATACTTTATATCAGTGGTGCCTTGTATGAAACATAATGATTCCTAGGCACAGGCAAAAACAAAGCCTCATTATCTTACATGCGGTGTGAAGTTGTGCGTATTAATGACATGCATGGGCATCCCATCATTTGAATGAAAAATTCAGAGAAAAATTACCAGCAAACTCACTTGAGCAGCGAGAATCACTATCTGCCAGCACAAAAGCAGCAATTTTATAGAAGCAAGCCGATGGATATATACAGTTGTCAGTATTAATGTGGTAAAAAATATAGTAGCAGCACCATGCATATGTGAATGCTTTCTTGTTAAATTAATCCTGTAATAGTGAAGTAATTAGGTTAAGACTAGTGATCAGTATTAGCCATGTTTACATCAGTCACCTATAGCTATAACCTACTGCTCTTGTGCATGTATACCTATCAAACTATCAGGGAACTGCATCCCACCATACCTCTCAATTGTCCCTGATTTTGCAGAAATTCCCTGATTTTGCCCATTATTTTTGCCCTGTCTGTTGTAATGATTACAGCCAGTTAATAATGTCAACATGAGCAGACAAGATACAAGGCCAATGTGATCAGCAAACAGCAGATGTGTCACCTTAGGTGACCATGCCAGGCTGCATCCTAATCTTGGCTGCATTGTGGTGTGTTGTATGAAGAGGACTGGTGAAATGATGGATCAGATGTGAACATTGATTTAGCTAAAGTTAATACCAGTAAAATAATCAGGACTCTCAACAGCATGAAACTGGGATAGATTAGCACAAATTACCATACCTGTAACCAGAACCTCAGCAACATTTCCCACAGGAAAATTAGGACACATTGTGTATCATCATCATCAAAGTATTCCTCAAGGCAGCAAAACAGATGAAAATGGAACTAGTGACTCCATTAGCCTCATGTACAGATGCTGAAGGATAATGGGGTAGTCTAATATTCTATGAGACTGGGATAGATTAGCACAAATTACCATACCTGTAACCAGAACCTCAGCAACATTTCCCATAGGAAAATTAGGACACATTGTGTATCATCATCATCAAAGTATTCCTCAAGGCAGCAAAACAGATGTAAAATGGAACTAGTGACTCCATTAGCCTCATGGACAGATGCTGAAGGATAATGGGGTAGTCTAATATTCTATGAGCAGAACAGAATCTGCACTTGTTGACATCATTCTGTTCAAAAATCACTGACATGGGTTTTTCTGAAGAGGCTGTGGACTGTGATCTCAGGATAATTGAAATGACACAACACATGAGCCTAGCGATCATTTACTCATTGCTAGTCCCCACCCTTAAACCTTACTTCCCTTTTCAAGTTGGACTAGGCCAGTCAACCAGTGTTAAATTTGTCAATAAACAGCAATGACCAGCACCAAAAAGAATGAAACAGGATGTACTAATAATTCCTTTTATTTAATCACCATAGTTATACCAGGTTCAGTACAACATTATCTTCAGTAACATAACAAATGCTCAGTATCTCATTAAATGTTGAAAATAGTGCCAACAAATACATATTAGTGCTTTATTTAAAGGTGCAACATCGGACTAAAAATAACATCTTCACCTAACTGTATCACCCGCCTTGATTCTAAACTAAGAACAACAGAAACTCCAACCCTTTCCTAAAAAATATTTTCTAAATTGACAATGTAAAAATGAATGTCATGCACTTTCAAAATATATTATTCAACCAATTATTAAGACAGGAAATTAAAATGGTTATAAATAAATTTAAATTTATTTTATTGTGATTTACCAATATTCCTGGAAACCTGGCTGAAAAATGTTCCCTTTTAAATAATCTACATCCTTTCTTTTTCAATCAGAATATTCTTCCATGCTCTGATTTTGGTGAAAACACCATCAGTTCCAAGAAGCCTAAAAGTGACATTCTTATTTACTAATGTATGTTTATATACAGCATTGCCTATCATAATGAATATCACTAAGCTGTTCTGACATACAATGCTTAAACATCCTAGCAGGTTTTCCTACATAAAAATCATCATATGAACAAATTACTAAATATATTATTCCCATAGTTCTGTGCGTAATCAACATCTTATTCTGAAAGACTTTAGAAGTAGTTTTAGATGAAAATTCATTACTCTTGAGAACATATTTATAGGAAGTGCAACATCCACAGGCTCTACAATCTTTTATCTTCATTCCATCAATAGTTAACTGTCTGTCTAAACCTGGTGTACATTTCTTATAAAAACCCTGCCGTCATAGCTCATTTGTATACAAAATTATGATTGCAAGACAGTATTTAATTCAAAAAGCATGTGACTTTGAAATTTACTAATTTCTATGTATTATGTCTTGAAATTTTGAAGTGCTTTTGCCATATGTGTTAACCAATGAAAATTTCAACTTGTCATTTCTATTTGAATTATTTTTTTATCTTTCTATACCAACAAATCATGTCTTTTAAAATCCTTCACTTGTTGCTTTGCTAATGCAGCATCTTTATACTGATATCCCCTACACAAAAACCTTTTTTGTAAATCTGTGGCAGATTGTTTAGAGTCTTTCTCATTGGAGCATATCCTTTTTCCTTGCATAAGCTAAGATTAAGGAATGTCCATAATTATGTGTTTCGGATAACAACTGTTTGCCATGAGAAAAAGATCCTGCTGAAAGACTTATGAAATACATTAGTTTTTAAAGTCCCATCTGCATTTTATTCTATATCCAGATCTAAAAAAGATATGTTACCTGTGTGAATTTCAGCACCAAATTTAATCTCCCATGTATCTTGATTTAAACATTCTAAATATTCATCCAACTCCACTTTATAGGAATTCCTAATAATCTAACAATCATCAAGAAATCCTCTCCATATATCTACAGAGAAAAAAATAAAACTTTTGTTCTAAACTATAAATCATAATCTCTTCCAAATAGGCCATAAAAAGGTCTGAGTATGGGGGGTGGGCAAAGACACCCCCATAGCTGTGACATTAAGCTATAAATAACAGGAATATTTTAATAGAAAACATTTGCTCTTCCAACAAAAAAAAAGAAAGGTAATAAAACACAACAGATATAGCTGCACCTTATTTGACAAATAATCAACAGCATCTTACCCACCCTGATGAGATATTGAGATATATAATGACTTGTTGCCCAATATGCATAAAAACACTTTTTATCACATTGTACTTCCTCAATAGGCTGCAAGAATTCTATAATGTCTTTTAATCTTGCCCTGACAAAAGGTTATAATGGCTTTAAATAGTGGGTAAGAAAAACTGATAAATGTTCCATTAGTGAACCGATAGCTGAATCAATTGGTCATCAAGGGGGATTATTTACATTTTTATGCATCTCTGGAAGAAAATAAATGCAGTGAGACCTTGGTTCTTTAACAACAAGTTCTCTTAAGGTATATTTTGAAATTATACCCTCAGTATATGCTAAACAAAGAAAAAATCCATCTATTTCTTAAACTTTTTTGTTGGATCCAAAGGTACTTTCATGTAAAACCTCTTATCACTTGTCTAAGTGCTTCTTCATGGTAGTAAATAGATTCTAAAATTACCAGACTTCCTCCTTTGTCTGCTTGAGAAATAATAATGTCTGAATTATTTCAAATGTATTCAAAATGCTTATTTCTTCCTACTAAGATTATTATGTCCTTTAGTATAGCAAAAGCAAGGTCTCTCATCTTTTCCCGGCTAGGGGCCACCACAATGGATTACTGGTCCACGGATGGATTGGCAGTGCAGTTTTTATGGTATTGAGTTGCCAGCCTGGCACCCAACCTTCACAGAAGGCACACACGCACACACGTGCATGCACCTGCTTGCAAGTCTTTACAACTCACTCGACTGCAGGGAGGACATGCAGACTCTACACAGAAGACACACCAGCCAAGAATCAAACCTCTTTCTGTGAGTCAACAACGCTAAGTGCTGCACCATCGCACCTAACCACTGCACCACTGCGGCATTATGTCCTCTAGTATATACCTCTGAATTATGTAAATCCCTAAGAACTGATTGTTCAAGGCATAAATGTCAGATAGTAAGGGTGTAGAAAATTAAACCCTTTAAAGTAGAAAATCTCTTTAACTGATTACTAGTAATTGGTAGCTTTATTGGTTAAATACAGCTAAATTAAGCTGATGGCAAAAATCTTTCACATCTGAAATTTCTGAATACCCATCCAGTAATTAATTTGCCATTTGAAGGAATATAATGGGTTGCAGTGTATACCGCATACTTTGCAGAAGAAATCTATTCTAGAGGTGGAGACGGCACTGCATAATGAATCTTCCCATCATATTTTATTTAGTTGGTGAGGTAGTTTTAGTTCTCTGATCCTAGTATTAGTAGGATTGCTTGATTTATGGGGATACAAGAGATCATTGACTGCCAGTTCCCTAAGGACATGGAAGGCAGGACAGAGATCACTTCTCACTTGATCATAGGACACTGAATAAAGGGGCAGTGCTTCCAGTCTTTTCTGGTATCTTAGGGTTCTTATGCAAGTGATAATTTTAGTTAGAAACTTCTGGGTTATCTGTTGTTGTTTGATAGGTCTAATGAGGTACATCCCAAGGGGTGCATTGTGTTCTGTGACTGGCCTAATTAATTCAGAATAAAAGGAGGCAATGACTTCTTTCCAACTATTTTATATTGCTTTTGTGATCACTTGTGCTAAGTAGAAGGTCTCCCTGAATACTGTAGCAGCATATTGATCAAAGAAGAGGGAAGCCTCAACCCGTATTCACTCATTACATTCTCATTTTGAAGTGTGGTGGCCACTATAACCATTTGCCAGTCCAGGGGTGCTATCCCCATGTCAGTGTTGAACATGCATATAAGCCATGCTATCCAAACACTGTATCTAGTTCTCATCCATTCCTGCTGTTTGTGCATTATACAGAGCTCTAAACTATGGAGTGAAATCAGTAACAAGGATGGATCTGAATTCTCTAGAGATTTCAAACACTGACACCTGATAGAAATATTGATAGAGAGGGTTAAGTAGTTCCCTAAAATGTTCTGACAACACTGTGTCAGTTTTCCTATCAATAAGCAAACCCCTATATCCTTGATTAACACAACAAGGGTAATGATGTGTTGAATGGTGCTGCAAGACCCCGTTTAGGGCATCCCATTAATTTTCTCTATAGTTTTGCAAAATCCATTATGCTTACTGGTAACAACTGTGACAGTAGACCTCTTGGCCTAGCAGTCCATTTCAGCTGATTAAATACAATATCCATAAAAATGCTTGGAAGGCAACATTTTCTGACAGTTTTACTATATTCTTTGTATACCCATAGTCTTTGGGTTTGAACTATGACAAAAACTAGCCATGTTCTCTAACCATAGCTGTTTGTTATCTCAGCAATTAATGCATTGATCATTACCTTTTCAGAATCAACATTCTTGTCCTGATTGGTAAATAGGCTAAATTTATTGCACAGGCATAAAACGATCAGAGATGTAGCGAGCGCTCTCCATACCCTTCGACCCGAGGGGGGCCCGCAAGGAAGGGGGCCCCTAAAAGTGACAAGAAAATGTAAGGTTATACATCATAGTGCTATTGGCAGCCATCAGCTGTCTGTCAGTCAGTTCTGAATTTTAGTTTGGTCTGGAGCCACACAGAATTTGTTTCAGCTACAGATAATTGTGTCATCATGAAACTAACGAGAAATGTATATTTACTCCCATAAATCTCTGGACAGCTGTCACATTTCATGTTTTCTTGGGACACAAATCCTAGGTAAAAGCTGTCCTATTCCATAGTGAAGTGCTAAGCCCTAGTAACTTAACACCATTATATAACCCTGTCACCGATTTCTTTTTTTAGTCAGCTGTTTGTTTCTATCGTCTCTTACCGGTCCTTGCATACAGCCAACTGTCCTTGTTACCGAATTAATATTCCAATTCACTTACCAGGCGACAACTTGAGCTTATTTAAAACTGTTGTAGGTGCCTTAATATTTCACAGGATTTTGGAGGAGGCCTCTCCCTCTATAGGACCTGCGCCAAGAGGACAATGCCGTGTGCTGATAATTTAATGGTGGATATAATGGAGTGTAATGCTAGTGAGCATTATTGTATTTAGGAAATAGGCAGCAGTACATTGGCAACCTGACTGGAGAAGAAGGAACCTTCTCTAGAAGGGTGTTAATACAAATAATAGCCACAGCAAGATGGATCCATCGCTTCATAGCAGAAAAGAAAAAAAGCTTGTGTGTGACAGTGTATGAGAGTAAGTAAGACAGACATCAAACCATACCTCTCAACTTCTTACAGCGAGAAATCTGAACAAAGCCATTAATAAAAGTGAGCTAAAGGCCCGAAAATAGGGACAATTTTTTAATATTGCACTTAAAGACTTAGAAAGGTGATACAATAACAGGTTTTGCTTTACCGTGAATTTTCTGAAGGGTATGCAGTCTTAAACTCAAATGGATGTCATTCTTTTCTAACTCCAGTCTTTAATGATTTGCCACTAATTTGCCAGAAAACCAAAATTTTATGAAAAATGGACCAAAAACATGAGGCAAAAATCTGGACATTCTGCAAAAATCTGTACAGTTGAGAGGTATGCCTGGGCGAATGAGCAGATATTTTACACTTCTTTAGCAGCGCGTTTGCTGTTTAGAGAGTGTAAAACATGAAACAAAAATTACAGTTGCTGCCAGGAAAGAAGTATCTGAATTTGAACCACTGACTGATGATCCTGGAGACCGGTGGTCTATAATATCAGACAGACAACTGTGTGACATTGTTGAATGTGGCCCAGCGCAACAGAATGAAAGTTATGGATTTCCATTTAATGAGGAAAAATGGAGGTTCACAAGTACTCATTTCTACCAAACCATGGCAAATGTGAGACAATAAGACGTTCATGGTTAATGTACTCAGTCCATAAAGATGCCATTTTTTGTTTTTGTTGTAAATTATTTGGCACTTGTAGCATACCGCTGTGTAGTGGAACATCTGCTTGGAAAGCACTGTCAAAAAGACTTCAGCAGCATGAAACAGGCAAAGGTCATCAAGACTGTATGGTGAAATGGTTTGACCTTTGGTCAGGCATAGCAAACCATACATCTATTGACCAAGTCAAATTGCAGGCTTTTATGAAAGAAAGAGATTTTTGGAGAAATGTTGTCAAACACATGATTGATGTCGTTATTTTCTTATCTGAAAGAAACTTGGCATTTTGAGGAAGTAATGAAAAGCTTGGCAATCATTCGAATGGCAACTTTTTATGACTGTTTGAATTGCTTGCAAATTATGATACTGTCTTCATTGAACTTTTACAGAGGATTAAGAAGGCAGAGACACATGTTCAGTACCTCAGTCCACAGATCCAAACGAGCTGATTCAACTTGTTGCCAGTAACATTCAAGAGGCCAACATAGTGCATCTTAAAAAAGCAAAATATTAC
The DNA here is from genome assembly GCF_019279795.1 of Protopterus annectens. NCBI lineage: Eukaryota > Metazoa > Chordata > Ceratodontiformes > Protopteridae > Protopterus > Protopterus annectens. The sequence goes on along the minus strand of NC_056737.1, from coordinate 558,126,456 downwards.
TCAGTTATTTTGAACTGTAGTCTGGACATGTCACATGAAGAACAGATGTCAGTGGTGTTATTTGTTGAATGCAACGGTGATGATGGTGTCAATATTCATGAAGTGTTTGTTGGTTTTCTTAATGTTCATGATAGAACTAGGAAGGGCTTATTGGAAGCGTTTCTTGAAAAGGCAGACAACTTAGGAATAGACATTGCTGACATGAAAGGCCAAGCTTATGATAACACATCCAATATCAGAGGAAAGAATAAAGGAGTTCAAGCCCACATGCTAGAAATAAATGACCAAGCATTGTATGTACCATGTGGAGCTCACACTTGGAATCTTGGAATCTCAGACACAACAAAGTCATTGAAATATGCCATTGACATTTTCGGTCTGATTAACAGAACATACCTTGTCTTTTCGTCACCTTCACTTTGAGATATACTTCAAGAACATATGCCAATATGTGTAAAAGGGTTATAGGACACTCGTTGGACGTGAGAATTGATGCTGTGAAGCCATTGCATTATCATCTTGAAGAATTGTGCAATGCTTTGTCATCTTTGCGAGAACATGTGCTCGAAAAAAAAAGATGGCAATACAGCAACAGAAGCCGGTGTGCTTTTAGACCATGTTACTACGTGGCCTTTTGTTCTGACTGTGTGCACATGGTACGATATATTGTTTCACGTCAATAAAACCAGCAAATTAATTCAGTCACCAGATGTTTTAGTTGACATCCTGCAGGCAGAAGTCTGTGCTACAATGAAGTTTTTGCAAGACTATTGAAATACAGGATATAACTCTGTAGTCACAAATGCACGTGAAATAGCAGAGCATATGGGTATTGAGCAGGTGTTTCCAGAAACCAGAGTGCCATGTAAGAAGAGAATGTTTGATTACAAATGTGCTGATGATTCAAGTCATCTTTCTGTCAAAGAAAATTTCAAATTGCAGTTCTTTCTTATTCTCACTGATCAGGCCATATCTTCTGTTTCATTGCGATTTGACAAACTCATGGAGTGGTATAAGTTGTTTAGCTTTCTACACAACACTAACAGCCCGAAGCAGTATCACAGAGAAAATTAACTGGAGAATCACTGAAAAAATTTTGAAAGAAAAATGGGAGACATTGATGCCAATGAACTCATAATGGAATTTAATTGTTGTATTTATGTCATCGAGAAAGAGAGAGAACTTGTCACAGCAAACAATTTTTAAAGTATATATATATAGACCAGTAATACTGTATATTCATTTGTACTTTGCTTGCTTTTTTTTTTTTTTTTTTTTTTAGTCATTGTTTTCATTGTTTTATTGTTTGATTGTTTTCTTGATTTAGTGTTTTAATTTCTTTAAACTGTATAGTTAGTATGATAGTGGAGCTTTTCTCCTCGGGCCTCTGCTGAAAATGGACATGTATCCAGCCAGACTAGCCCGGTTAACAAATGTAAAATAAAATAAATAAATAATAAATAAATATACAAGAACAGCCTTTAAGAGGTATATCTGAACCTTTGCATTTGCATCAGAATTCTTCTGACCACACCAGTTACTGTCGCCAGTGCTGAAAGGAGCTTCAGCAGGATGAAATTGATCAAGAATATCTTGTGCTCAACCATGACAGATGACACTGCGCTTGCAGTTATCTCAATTGAAAACAAGATTGTACTCATGTACTTAGTGTCCTATTTGTGTACTTGTGTAGCAGGATCAAATTTATCTGCAAATAATCACTTATAATTTTATAACTTTTACTTGTTCATTCCAGGAATTGTATCTTTTAATGCTATGATTTTACTTATACTACTGTATTTACTTGTACTACTGTATTTACTATACTGGAACATCCTAGTAAACAAACTGCAAATAAATAAATAAAAGATTGTCAGATCTCTGGACTATGAATCACTGATTAACCAATTTGCGGCAAACAATGCTCGAAAGAAGCACTTGGCGTAAATACGCTAACTGTGTATGGAATACATGTACACTGTAGGCCTATGTATATATAATATGAACCCGGTAAATATGTTAGCATGCTAAGAAGACATTTGTCACCCTGTTCTGTTCCATACATGTTTTGGTAATAATTTATATGCAATTTTGTGTCCACTGTGCTAAAAGAACAGTCATTGACCAACTGCACTGCAATGCAACTTTTAGAATTACATTTCATGTATTATTTCTTTAATGATGAATACAGCATACGTGAGTTCATTGGGTGAAAGTCTTTTGACTTGCATATTTATGTAATTGAAAAACTAGATTTATTAATATAGTTACACTATAGTAAGCACTAAGCTCTAGTAGTTTAGGATTATTTTTAGCTTGGTCTAAAGGCATTTGTTGATTTGTGTGGACAGTGTGGCCAATAAAATGTTAATTTCAGAGGGATAGTGTAAAGGGTCCCGGATGTATGTTCAGAAGAGGCCACATTCTTTGTTGCTACGACCCTGAAAATGATTATCAACAAGCCACATTCTGTGAACTGCCTGTTCTTTACCCCAAAACTGTCGTCTTTAACTTATATCACAAAAATAGTGTTTTGCATGAGGGCTAGCCCTTTGAATCACCCTGCATCGCGCTCTCTCTCTCTGTATATATATATATTTTATATATATA
>NC_056737.1:558008846-558121346 GCF_019279795.1 Protopterus annectens | reverse complement strand
GTATAACTGAGCTTTCTTTGCTTCACACAGACATTTTTAAAAATGCTCTATCTAGAGTTGTGACGTTTCAGTAATTATTTGAACTTTCACTGAAGGTACCATGTGATTACTGCAATAAATGTTCTTTTAATGTTAGCATTCTATGTTTAAGTACTTCATATCTCTGTGGAAATTGTCTGGTATTATTTAAGGTTCATTTTCTTAGCTGCAATTCTTGGGCATTAGAGTAACCTGTTTCATTTTTGCATACATAAAGCTAAAACCAAGCTTAAATAAACTGATCACAGAATTACTTTTTTGTTAAATGAAATGTAGAAAAGTTGGCATACAGCTTTTCCATTAATGAAGCTATATTTTTAAAAAATCCAGGTTCTTAGCATGCCCAGTGGTGCAGAGATCAGGTTTGCTTCCTCAAAGCCCTTGGTCTCCAATGTGATTAATGGCTGGGATGCCTTCTATGTAGAGTCCTCATTGTTCTCATGCATGTATACATTTTCACTTTTTGCTCCAGTTTCCACTCATATTCCACAGAGATGCCAATGGTAAACCTGTGATCATCTACATTAACTGCAAGTGAGGATATAGTGTGAGGCTAAGCGCTTGTGTATCTTTAAAATATGACATTTAGTATAGGTGTCTAAGCCTTGGATTTACCCATATTACCATGCATTGGACGAAGCACAATTAGGCAATGAATGAATAAATGAATGAAAGTCTCTACATATAGATCAACTGCTATGGAAGCATACAGATTAAAAGTAATACGTGAACTAAAAATGAATGCAAATAATATGACAGAATATATCTTTGCTGCTGGATGTAGAAAACATTAGCACATATTTCTTAATTGCTGTTTCTAAGATTGCAAATTAATTAAAAAGACTGTCAACCTAATATTGTTATTTGATGGAGAAAAGGAAGGTGTCTATAAAAGATGCATACATGCACACAGCAGTTAAAAAGAAATAGAATTTCTACAGAAAACCAAATCTGCTCAAGTTTAAAGATTTTTAATTAATGGTGTGCAAAGCACTTATTACTCACCTTCCATTTCTAGATGAAACTCTGTGTTCATGAAGGACTTTGGTTGTACACAAATCCTCATCTTCTTATAGCCTTTGGGCTATTAATTAACTGGCTTAACAGTAACTGCCATCCTTCAGTAATCAGGTCTTACATTCTGCAATTGATTATTTGTGTTTCAGAGTCTGTCAGCTTCCATAACAAACTCTGAATGTTTTGCACCTCGCAAGCCTTCTGTTTAATTAGTCAGAGTGACAGGGGTACTCACATGACAAAAAAATCTATTTGAAATTGCCATAGGGCTTCAGCAAATCTCTTTAATATTTAAAGACTGTCCTACTATACCCCATGAGATCTTTTTGTAGAACTGGAGCAGCAGACAAGTTGCACAAAAACATATGCAAATATTTTAAAATCCACATGGCTATAGCAAACAGTATCAAATAACCTATACATTTCCTTGGTACAAAATTCACGTACACATGGATTAATTACAAAAAAGCAAATGAATATAATGAATCAAATAAAAAACAATTAATTTTTAAGAATGAGGTTTGCACAAGTGCACAAGTATATATCTGGACCAGAATCTGACCAACTGTATTTCATGACATAATATTCTTGCATTAACTTTAATACTCTGCCATTCAGGCCTGAACATATATTTGTATCTCTTCCTTTTTTCCCTCAGCATTTGTTCATATATAGCCAGCTTTGCGACTTACAGAGATACAGCCATAGCTATAAGCCAGGACATACAAGTTCATTTTGTGGCTTGTGTACCTGATAATGTGGTGGGGACAGGAAAGGAATGATGAATGGTGGTCTGCTTGCTTTTTTTATGGATGAGGGCCAGAGATAACAGGCTAGTAGGAGCGTTCTGCTTCTATAGCTTCTGGGTGGATTGCAGCCTTGGACCATAGATAGGCTGGGCAAGTAGATGGACTATGGAGACATTCTATGTCTAGGGCCAGGCAGAAGCCGTATCCTATGACCACGCCTCATTGTCTTATGGCCTACCCAGCCCCTCAGTGCTGGCAAGCCTCACTGGTCAGGTCACACCAATGAATAACACTATACCCTCCTAAAACAACTTATGTGACTCTTCAGTTCTCTGACTTCTTGTTATGTATCTCACATTGCCAGGTGTAGAAATCTAGCTGCTGAGTCAAAAAGTGGGTTAGACTACCATGATGGTAAATCAGTGATTTAGAGAAGAGGATGACTCATGTGGAGGTGTCATACTGTTAAGGAGGGAGAAAAAAAACAATAGAAGTACAATGAGCTGGCCAAAAAAAAAAAAAAAAGAAAAATCATATATATATATATATATCGAGAGAGAGAGAGAGAGATCCCCAAGATCACTTTCAGCATTTCTTTGACCTCTTAGATATATCAGTTTTTGGTAAGGAATCAAGAGACTATAGTCTGAAAATCAAATTCACATAATATGAAGTAAGCAAGATGTAATTTGCAATAAATAATTCAAATGACAACTTTATGTAAATTGTATAATTCTTTAAGGTTCTCAAACATTAAAATAACATTTTGTGTTCAAGCAATAAGAACATTTTATATATGAAAATTATATGACCAGAATAAAAAAAAATCCATGGTATCTTAAAATGGGTCTATATTATAACATCGAAGTTGTCTAACATCGAAAGTTATAATATCGAACCCGTAATGTCGAACGCTGAAAACAGCGAAGGTGCAGGACATCAAATTCTTTCCCAGGGAAAGAATTCAGTGGGCCATTGCTGTGGCTTTGCTGTTTTCAGCGTTCAATATGTTGGAGCATTAGCGTTAGGGGTTGGGTTCAGGTAAGTGTGCAATTGTGTGTAGGTTAGGGGATGGGTTAGGTGAGTTAGGGTTAGGGCGCGGGTCAGGTAAGTGTGCGATTGTGTGTAGGTTAGGGTTAGGAGGTGGGTTAGGTGAGTTAGGGTTAGGGCGCGAGTGAGGTGAGTGTGCGATAGTGACGGACCTTGGGATTAGGGTTGGGTTAAGGTAAGTGGATAGCTAGTACTGTATGTAAAGTTTAGTTTAGGTGTAGGATTTTAAGTGTATGTGTGTGGATGGCTGTTCTTTGTGTGTGTTTGTGCTGTGTGTATGTTTCTCGGAATAGCAAATTTTTTCACAGGGAAAAAATTTGCTATTCTGACTGTTCAATGTTTTCACACTTCGATGTTTAGGGTTCGATATAATAACATTCGATGTTAGAGAACTTCGATGTTATGATATAGACCCCTTAAAATGCACATTCTACAAGTATATATTTGACAGACAGCAGGAGGTGTATGTCAGAAAGTACGTCAGTGTGGGCACATGATTTAAAATGCATGCCAGTGTGTGCATGCATGTGTGTGTGTGTGTGTGTGTGTGTGTGTGTGTGTGTGTGTGTGTGTAAAATTATCTATACACACACACACACACACACACACACACACACACACATCTGTATCTACATCAGTCTATGTATACGTATGTATATGTATGTATTTAGATAGATATTGGTTTGGTTCTGGCACACATTAAGCAGATGCTCTCAGTTTTGGTAATTTGCTTTGATATGGAACTTTAGCAGCATGACTGTAATACTATGAAAAATCAACTTCCTGTTATCTTCAATAAAAATGAAAAAAAAAATGTCCAAAATATAAAAGTGCGAAAAATTCCCAGATACAGTCAGAAAATTACATGAAATTATATATACCATCTCCATGGTTGCACCAACTCAAAGAAGGGATAAATCTCAGTAAAGAAATGAATCATTGCAGGTGGTCAATTAGAAATCGTACTGGTGCAGCGGTAGCTTTGTTGCCTCACAGCAAGAGGTTCTCCTGTTCGATCCTCTGCTGGAGTGCCTTCTGTGGGGAGTTGGCATGTCCTCCTTGCGGTCGAGTAGTGTTTGAAAGACATGCATAGAATGGGTGTGCCTTTGCTGAAGGTTACGTGTTGAGCTGGCACCTGTAAAAAATCTACTGCCAATCATTAGTGGACTGGAGTTTTGCTATGGCGACCCCTAACTGGGAAAAGCCGAAAGAACAACAACTGGTAGTAATATCCTGTAGGGAAAAGCATTCAGTGTCATGCCTTTCATCATTTTTTGTGGGCTACTCACACAGTCAATTTCACCTCTGGCATGTTTAGGGAAGCCCTAATAAAATTCAGGAGTTTTCCTTTTTCTTCATGGTTGTGCAATCATGGAATTAGTAGATTTAAGTTCTGGGGTTTTTAGTTTAGATAATAGTGAAACAGTGAACACAGATGATTTTTTACAATTTTATTTTATCCGAGTTCATTGGTGACTATACACATATTGTAGCAAGTGTTACTCATTCGAGCACTTCTTTTTATTTTCACTGTAGTTTATTCATAGCATAAACTCTATATAAAGTTCACTTTTAAAATGAATGCAAGCACATTTTTTACTTACATTCTGTCTGGATTTATCAGTCCAGTTGTAAAGTCTGTTAATGAAATGGCAAACTTTCTTGCAGTTTTTAGGTATTGTAGGTCTGGTCAAGCTGCCTCACATTATCAGGCAGTTGATCCAGAGGGTGAAACCTGTGAGCTGTAGTTCATGCAGTACAGGGCTTGATTCCCTTAGTTCTCATTTGGGTCAGAGTTTAGAGATTAGTACTAGGTTAACTGCCCTTGTGGGCCATTTGAAGCCTAGCCAATTACCCCATATGAGAAGCAAACCCTGCACCTTGAGTCTGTAAGGTAAACACCTTAACCATTATGCCAACCTACTGCCTACTGTGTGGTATTGAGCAAGTCAATTAACCAGGCATTACTTCTGGGTTACCCCTGAAAAAGAACTGTGTGTACAATGGGCCTACTTGGTTAACAAATGTGGATCTATTAGTATTATTACTATTATTATTATTGTTATTATAGGTTTCTGATACTACTCCACAATCTGGCTTTCTCTACTTTGCAGTCAATCCACTAGTAAGCTTTTGCTAATCTACAGGTAGAGCAACAGCTTCTTCTGGTTATAGTTCCTCTTGTCTACGCTTGGTCCTGCAAAAAATCCAGGTCAGAGGGTGGCAGACAGCTGTCTGCTTGGAATGCAGACCTTGCTTTATAACAACATTTCAGTGGATGACTTGGATTAAACTCTGATACAACATGCTATGTTACTGTAATTGTATTGTTAATATGGACCACCATTAAGTTCACTCCATATTATATGGTGTACAAAACACCAGAGTAGAAAATATTTCCAACATATCACTTTTATCACTTTATATATTTTTTTGTTGTTGTTATTGCTTTGTTTTTTTTTTTTGTTTTGTTTTTATTTATTTATTTGGTTTAGAATATTGTTTTTAATTCATTTAAATATAAAGTGGTAATGTTTTCATATGAGTTGTCTGTTCTGTTTCAGCATTATTTAGCTTTATTTTTTTTTTTTTACTTAGTTGTATAAATTAGTTATGCTTAGGTGGTTAATGTTATAAGGCTGTCTGGCGGTTAGCATAGAAGAGTAGAGCTTTGAGCTATTAATGAACTACTTCTTGGGCCTTAGAGTATAGGGTTTGATTCCTTTCTCCCTCATTTCCCTACTTTGTGACTCTGAGAAAGTAACTTAACCAGAGAGTACTCCCAGTTCATTACTGCAAAGGGGAATTGTGTCCAGTGGGTTTATCAGCTCAAGTAGATAAAAAAAGGTTTAGTTATTTAGATCATGGCAATGTTTGCATTCATGTGATTTTCTGATAGGCAGTATGTGGCCTAACTTTTTTATTTTTTTATGTTTTTTTCTTCTTTATTAAGCTTAATTATTTTTTTTTTCTTCATTTAATGCTGAATTTGTCATCTAGGTGATTTTCATTGTTTTGAGGGGCTAGTTTATGAGTGTAGTTTTATATTTTTATCATGACAGGTTTGCGATAGTTTTGGGAATATTGTTCAGGGAGTTTATGACACACATGGCATATGGATAGATGAGATAATGATGTACACAGGATATACATGTTGAAATAACATGCATTGACTTGTTATACCTGGTTATCTGCATGCTATGTAGTTGTAATGTGGATGCTTTTGTTCGCTTTTTAGAGATGACTTTTCACAAACAAATGTAAATATTTGCAGGCAGCGTGGCTGGCCTGGTATAAGATTGTCACCTAAATCTTTTCTCCTGCTCATTCTTGGTGAACTTGCTATTATTTCACTAGCTTTTGACACTGACTCATTCACATTATGGCCATGGATGCAAAAGTAAATGTAGGTCAAGGGGGAACTTTTGCAGTACTTCAAAAAGGCTGCCACCGATGTAAGACTTTTGATCCTGTTCAAGATATTGCTGGTGATATTCTCAGATGTGGAAGCATGTTATGTGGCCAAAAGATGACAGACCTCCATCTCTAGGACTACCATAAGATGACAGAACAGAATAGAATAACTAGAGGCAGAGGTAGACTCCTTAAAAAGGCTGTACTATAACTTCAGAACTCTTCTGTTGCCACCAAGGAAAAGATAGCCAATATTCAACATAATTACAATGATGACACAAGATCAGTGTGAGACTTGATGGGGTCCCAAATTCAATAGAGGACCAGGACCTCTCCCCTTGTTTTGAATGTCTACTAAAGAAAGTCTTTGATGTACCATATTTTCTGAACCTTGCAACTGAAAAGGTTTATAGAAGGGTGTCAGCTAGGGAATAACTGAGTTGGAGCAGGCATGTGCTTGTTGTCTTTCAGTTTGCCAAGACTAGAGGCTAGCTAATACAATACAGCCAACAGAATAAAGGAATCAGCTGGAAGGGTCACGTGTTCCTTTTTATAACAGGCTTTTCCAGCAGTTATTTCTGCTATGACAGAAAATGTTTGCTTTTGAAACACTCCTGGCCGATGATGAATTACTGGTAGCAGAAAAAAATGACACCCAATTAACTTTACAGGACTGAAAAGAGGCAGAATTCCTAATTCATAATACAAAGTAACAGCCTCATGCTTTGGAAGTACATGGAGAGGAACATTACTAGACAGGTAAGGAAATGAAATGGAATTACTGAGCGGCAAGTGTCAAAGATCACTTTCTACTCGCAAACCTGAGAGACTGATCAAGAAAAGATCTGCACAAGAAAACAGTCTCACTGACAGTAAGACCCTCCATCTTGAAACAAATGCTCCATAGCTGGTCAAGGGGAGTGCTTCTGCTAACATATGATGTGACACCAGGGTTCAAGATGGTAAAGACTTGCCAGATGATAATGTCATGTAAGTGCAGAGGACTTCTGCTGACTTGCAATAACAAGAGGCATACCAATGCTGATCCATGCAAGTTCCCCCTGAAAGACTTAGAAGTCAGAGTTTTGTATTTCACCAAGCAAAATAAATTCATCAAATGGTAGACCCTGGACAGAAATTTTTTCAGGATCTTCTGACTTTAAGGATGAGTGATGTTTGATTGCAGAAGGATTGAATAAGTTGTATAAAAACATGACAGATGGCTAAATGAAACCCTATGTTCTCAGATGTATCTTAGCAGCAACATTGTATATGTGGAGGAGTAAGTGGGGGAGTATCCACTCTGCTCACTTTCACCATGATCAGGGCCCAGTGGATGTTTTTTCCCATGTGTATCTCTATGTTTTTCTTAAAGGATAATGTATGAGGGAAACTCAGAAGGAGTTAAGCGCTTACATGCTGGTAACTGATGACTGTGTTTTGCTCCTGAAGGAGACAATAGACAACATTCATTATATTACTATATTTACTTCAAATCAACTTGCATGTATATCACAAAACATGTAAAAGATCCCTAGTGAAATGTTAGCACTCAAAATACCAAGTGCTGACACAAAAAAAAAACTGCAAGAGAAAAGTAAATCTTAAACAGTTCTTCTCAAATGTTTTCTAATTTTTGTTTTTGCATGAGCCAAGCCCTACTTCTGCACCACCCAAAGTGGTAGAAAGCACTTCCATACCTCCTGAGCTGATATATACTAATACTGAGACTGACTAGGGACTAGGAATATTCTGAGAAAAGACTAGCTCGGACTTAATATATGTAAGTCATTTTTTTTTTGCCATTTTCAAGGCCCACTACTGTGGGTCATGCCATTTCAAAAGGTTATAACTTGTAGATTTTGAATCTCTGTGTAAGGCTGCAATTTGCTTATATAAACTTGACAGTCACACATGACTGTTTGATACATTAGAAGTAAGGTTGTTTATTAAGTTAGCCACTATACTGAAATATATTATTTAATGGATGAAGTTTTTCATTTTGATATATGAGACAAAGCTGTAATATATACAGCAGATAAAAGATTAACTTGGAGGACGCAGTTCTTATAAAAGTCCATCTTACATTTGTCAGCTAATGGAGACCCCTATCCTGAGCATAGGCACTGCTAGGCACCTAAAGAATTGTATTATTTTAGTCTGGGTGGGGTCCCTGGACTCTTTAGGGCAGGGGGGCTCAGCATTGAATGGCATTAGAAGATTTTACATCTCGCCATGGGTACCTAGCAAAGTTCCCAGTGCAATCATTAAGTTCGTTCCTTGGAATGTTGGGGAAATCTCCCATCCCATTCATAGAGCTAGAACAGAGCAGAGACTAGGAAGAGTGGGAGTCCAAATAGTTTGTTTTCAGGAAACAAATATTAAAGTGTGGGATGCCCAAACATTTAAGTCTAGAAATTTTAGGATGGTCTTCATTGATCATAAGTGAGGAGGAGGAATGAGGGGAATACTTTTAATGTTCCAAAGTTCCCTGGAGTTGGCAAAACACAAAAGTATTATAAGTTAAAAGAGGAGACAGATTATTTGGAAATAACAGGTAAACAGAATAAGTTGGATTTTAGGGAATATTTATTCCCTGAACAATGAAGACAGAATATTATATGAGGAGTTGTTGGAAGTATGGCTGGAGTTAGCTGATTCAGCCCATTTCATTCTTTACAGTTAGGACTTTAATCTTAATCTCAGTGATTGACTTATTAGGTTGTATGGGGAAAAGGAGCAACACAGGCAAAGCCAAGTGATTTTATTGAACTGGATGTCAGTACAAGAATTAGTTGATATTTGGAGGGAGGCCCATCCCGATAAATAAAGTCTGCGCTTCTCTAGGAATTTAACACGGCATAGTAGTAGGATTTATTTCATCCTTATTCCCAAATTCTTTCAATGTAAATTTCACACCATGTTAATCATGAGCTAGTACTGTCTGACTATGTGCCAATCACAGTTGAAATAAATATTGACAAGGCAGACCAAAAGGATATGAATTGGAGATGTACCCACTTTAAGTGTAATCCTAATAAGAACCAAGAGGTACTCATATGTTTAATTTCAGATGCACAGGTGAGAAATGATAGTTCTGATGTTTTCTCAAGTAACCTATGGCAGGAAGGTTGTAAAGCAGCTATATGTGGGCACATAATAGACAAAGATGGGATAAGACAAAGAACAAAACAAATATATTGGACCTAAAAGTTAGGCTGCTTAAAGAAATACTAAACAGCATAAGCAAATGAGGGAGCTACAGCCAGTTATTTAAACAGATAACTGTGTCATACATTGAAATTAATCTATTAGAGCTTACTAAAGTTGAAGCAGAAAGCTATGGAAAGGATCATCATGGACCTCATAAATAAAGATATTGGGGACCTACAGACACTGGATCCTACCCAGTTCGGCTTTGTTAAGGGCAGATCCTGCCTCTTAAACCTGGCTGTTTTCTTTGAAACAGTCACCAAGGCCATTGACGAGGGGAAGGTGGTCCACACAGCCTACCTGGACCTTGCAAAAGCCTCTGATACAATACCCCACTCGGGCATTATAGATAAGCTCACCAGCTTAAATATAAACCCCTATGTCACTAGATGGGTTGCAAACTGGCTCAAGGACAGAACCCACATGGTTAGAATTGCTGGAGCCATGTCAGACTCCAAACCAGTTACAAGTGGCGTCCCACAAGGCTCAGTCCTGGGACCTCTCTTGTTTGGTATATATTTCTCGGAGGTACAGGCCATCATTGAAGGACTGTGGCTGACCAAATTTGCAGATGACTGCAAACTGGGTGCCATAATCGACACTCCAGCTGACACAAGCATCCTCCAAAAGGGCCTCATAGAAACAGACAACTGGTGCCAGAGCCATGGCCTCAAGCTAAACACCAAAAAGTGTATAGTCAACCCCTTTGGCAAAAACAAAGTGCCCACAAATTACCACATAGGTGGTAATCCATTAAGTACAGAAAAAGTAATTAGGGACCTGGGGACCCAAGTTGATAGCAATCTTTCATTTGACAACCACGTGGCCAAAGTGGTTAGAAAAACATTTTATATAGCCCACCTAATCATGAAGGGATTCACATCTAGATCAGTGGAGGTCATCGTGCCTCTTTACTCATCCCTCATCAGACCCATAATTGAGTACAATGCCCCTTTTGGGATGTACCTTACCAGACACCTGCAGCAACTGGAAAGACCCCAAAAGTACCTCACCAAGAAGATCAAAGGGCTCAAACAGATGCCATATGCTGCCCGGTTAAAGAAACTCCAGCTCTACTCAGTGGCATACCGCCTGCTCAGAGGTGATCTGTGCCTGACATATAAAGCCATGTCCAACCCGGAATTAATGGACATGCTGCACCTCAGAAAATCCAAATCCCATTGAGCTACACGCTCGAGAGACTTGAACCTCAGCACTGAAATAAATAGGACATGCTGGAGGGACAGATTCATAACCCAGAGGCTCCCTTCACTCTGGAATAAAATCCCAGTCCAGGTTAGGCAGAGTCCCTCATTGACTCTCTTCAAGAGGAATCTTGATGAGTGGATGGGAGATCATAGGTTTACCCCAGGTATCACTTCTGTGTCACTGTTAGACAGAGGCACAGTATACTAACCTCGAAAAAGGGCATAGCAAAATTAATTTAAAATGGGTGGCGAAAGCCAAACACACTCTGGCTTGGCTTATAAATGCCCTAGGGCAGATAGCCTAGTATGAAACTATGAACCTAAGAACATCTGAAGAAAATGATGGAGACCTGAGGTGCATAGCCTTGGCTTTTACGGGCCTTGAGGGAGTCTACACATGTGATTGCCACTGAGTCAGGAGAATTAATTTCTGGAGACAAGGAGCTTAGAAAAGCATTTTGTAATGTCGATGAGTCCCTGTACAACCCGGTCCAGAGGAGTGAAGTTTCCACACAGAACTTTAGGGATGCCTTGGTAGTCCAGTCGATGCCAGTAGATAGGCACTTTTGGACAAACCCATCAAGCACACAAAAATGGCAAAAGCAGCTGCTAAAATGAAATAGAATTATTGGGCTTTGATAGGTTTCTTGTATAATTCAATAAATGGGTGGGGAATGTATGCCATGCATTAGCATGAGTCTTTAACTCAATGGATTTTTCAAGGGGTGTGTAGCCAGACCACAATCAGATAATTAGAAACGTTATCCCCAAACATATGAAGATAATTCCCATGCTGGCAGGGTTTTATCTAATATCCCTTATCTAGCAGACAAATATTTTAGCAAAAATATTGGCCTTAAGACTAGACACTCTCTTACCAGAATTGATTCAGAAGGGGCAGAAAGAGCTTGTGAAGGGTAGAAGTAGTGCAGATAGTTGACGGGCCTTGTCACCTTTCTGTTCAAGTACAGACAAACTAAGAGTAGGATGGGAATGGCCTTTTTTAATGTAAAACCAGCATTTGACACAGTGGATTGGGACTTCATGCACCAAGCTTTTGAGTGTCAGTTTTATGGGGCCTCCTGTCTGGGCTGCATTAAGACATTTTACACCAAGTCGTCTTTTAGATTTCTTGTAAATGGAGGGTTATCAAAGCCAGAAATAACAGGGTAATAAGACAAGGATGCCCCTTTTTGTGTTGGTTATGGAAGAGGTTGCTTTTGAGGGTAGGAAATTTACATTTACAGCATACCAAATGTAGGGTGGTTTGCTCTTTTCGACAATTTGAGCTTGGCTATGTCCTGACTGAGCAAGGTCCTGGACATGTTTCAGTTGTCTGGGGAAGCTTCAGGACTGAAGTGTAAGCACTTTAAATCCAACGTGCTCATTTCTGAAGACTTGGACTTTCAATTAAAGAACAAAGAGATGATAACAGTAAGTTACACTCAGTACATGGGTTTAATAGTAAACCAGTTAATTATAAACATAGTAGATGATAACCTCTTGAGCTTATTTAGCAATTTGACAAACTTGCTCCATAAGTTAACTAATTTAGAATGCTTTTGCTGTGAATCTGACAAGGTCTAACATCCCATCCCATTTTGCAACACAAAGCTTTACCAAATTCTTTAGTAGTCGAATTTTTTTCCAGCAGTATGAATGGCTGTAGTATTAATTAATTCTTTGAAAGGTTTTATTTGTATAGTTGCAGTGTCTTTATCTCTATAATACCTGCCTTTCTCTACAGACCTGAATTGATTTTTTTTTTATCCGTGATAATGAAGTCTCTCTCCCTTATATAATGAGCATCACATATAGACAACTGCTAAAAAAAGTGCCTTGGCGGGTGAACTATTAAAGATGCAAGCACTATAATATTTTTATATTTTTCTCAAATGACATACAGGATGTGCACTATGCTATACACAATCACTTTAATCTTTATATACTTTTGGAATGGAAGATGGTGATTTCCCCACATGTTATCATATTGATTTAATTTATATGAGTTTAGAAGTAGGAATTTACCAACCCAGGAGGTATGCATGTAAATCATTGAATCAAGGCATTGAGATTCAGAGAGAATGACAATAGAATCAAGAACATATGTTTTACACAGGACGTCACATGAGGGACAAAACTCACACAGTCATACATCATTATTTCTGAAGTTATGAGAGGTGGGAAGGGGTTTACTATCAAAATATGGAATGACACTTACGTGGGATTTAGATTCATGTAATCACTTGAGCAAGTTGTTCATAAAGTGAATCAAATCATTTTGAATGTGTTAAACCAAAAACAAAGAACTGAGTGGGTGTTCTGTAATCTCAGTTTAAATGAATGGTGATTTGTACCCATAATTCAAACTGGTTCGAATATCGATCATTGTGCTTACCATTTTTGAGATGTTGCAAATAAAGTTTTCACAAATTCAAGCATATGAGTCGATGATGCAACTCAGAAATGTTGTATCTTTCAACAAAATGATAGTAAATGGGTGGGAAGACCTGACTATAGACAGAACGTTGACTTTATGTTTACAATACATTGGAGGAAACCTGATAGCTAGTCAACCATGAGCATTCAGGTTTTACTAGAGGGAACAAGAAATCAAACAGGTGGCTGTCCTCCAGACAGCTGTCTATTGAATTGTTATTTTGAATATGAGACTGGAAGAACACTTCTGTTGAAAAGATCGATATATTTTTTTTTATTTGCAATGATGAGATTAGAGCTGTGTTATCCCATTGTACACACATCTGCTTTACAGCATGAGTGAAGTGAGTAAGGATATATATATATACATATATATATGTGTTTGCACTACTGGTATGACAATGTCTATAATGTGCCCTGGAATGTGTTCCAGTCAACAGTGCAGACAAGGCTGAATTGCAACCAGGGTCTCAGTATTAGTTATTGTTGGTTTGTGAATAGAGATCTTTGTGGTCATGCCCATGGCAGCTCTAGAGTGTGTAACACAAACTATGATGTGCCAGGGTTTTTAACTGTTTAGTCCTGCTCTTATTTGATGTCTGAAATTTTAAAGTTTAGTCTTGTATATGTCCTAAAGCTAATTCACAGTATATGTACTAACATTTGTAATGAAGAAATTAGTGTAGCATTCTAAATGAGACTACAGAAGAGTGAATGAAATCCATGGATATATTCTCATCTTAAGAATGAACCACACAGTTTTCCAGCCAGAATCCAGAGCAGGCCTTCAGAGATATAGTCAGTTTTGTATTTTACTAAAATACACAAAATGTGTTTAAATGGGTCAGTTCAAACATTAAAATATGCAAATACCAGCTTTTTATAGATATGCAGATATCATGCTTCATTCCTTTATAAAGTGCCTATAAAAGTTTCTTGCTCATAAGATTTTTGGAGCACTCTGTTTCAGGGTTTTTAACTTTTTTTTTATCAGAATCCATAATTTCCTCCAATTCTTTTAAAGCACTGAAGGTCAATGGAAATGATAGAGGAAATGCACATTATTTATAATCATCTCACATTGCACATTATTCATACTGACGACTTCCTAAACTCAGAAAACTAGCATTAGATATTACATGTAAAGTTCTTTCAATACAGTTTTTTGTCAAAGCCCCAGGTAGCCATGTACATAGATTGCCCTCTTTAGGAACTTACCTACATAATGTGGTTAAATATTTAAGAAGGAAATTGGTAGAGCCCCACAGAGTAGATCCTACTATAAGATTATAGGTATTACTTTGCAAAATATTTCTTAACAGGAAAAAAAGAAAAAGAAAAAAAACTAACAAATTATATTCTATAGGAACCAGATAAAATAAGTGCAAAGTAACATTTTTTAGACATATGACAATATATGGTTGTTTGAGATTTACATTAAGTTTCCAGACTGTTAAACAGATAAAGCTCAAAAACTAACTTTATACAATGCAAACAACATGTTATTTTTTTCAGACCGATTTTTTCATTTATATGAAATTATCAGCTAGGCACATGAAGTTAATTACTCTCAGAAACTTAGCAGTGGAACATGGGTAATTTGGACTTTGAGAATGAAACAGACTCAAAATGAGAAGATCTATAAATATACACATTTATATAATCTTTTTAGATCCATCTGTTGTTCAGAGTATTAGATTTATGACAGGTGTACATTTAAGTATTTGTAGGCCTTTTGCTCATCATGTTGGAAACATACCAACTGATCTAACAGCATGTGGAGAGATTTGCATTACCAGTGTTAGCAAATAAACTAACATCCTACATGCAGACAGTGCCTTACCTACAAAATGTTATGTACTGCAGAACAATTATTGTAGGTTTTTCCATTAAAATGGACCTTTTCTCTTTGGTCATTTAGACTAGTGACTCATTGGTGTAAAAATTGGCTGTAGGTCATTTGGTCATGTTGATTGATCTTGCCAAAAATAGGCATGGGCATTTGCTGATAAAAAGTGGGTTGAGGAACCACCCTACTCAGAATGGCTCCAGAGACCCAAGCTAATAGTGGGAGGGATCTATGTGCCTCTATTGTTCAATGTAGGCCAGATATAAAGACCAGCATCCCTCGGTCAGTAATCTACTGGCCATCTGGTGTCTAGCTGTCCAATCTGGGTTACTTGAAATAGCACTACTGAACCTTGGATATAAAATCAAACAATTAAATGAAAATGACGTGAACTAAAGATTACTACACTCAGTATAAGTTCACTGACAACATATCGCTTGGATGTGGATGACATAATGGTAAGGAGAAGGCTAGACATCCTTTTTATCCAGGTGAAAGAATGGAAGAGCAGTGCAGCAAAGTCACTTGGATTTATATCCAGAGTCTATTACTCAAGGGAGGACAGACTAGAAATGGTGCGGGAATTGTGGTGAAGGAGTGGCTTCAGAAGACAGTGAGGGTTGTTGTCAGAATTACACTCACGTTAGCCAGACTCCAGTTTAAGGATAAAGCAGTGTTCCTAATTTTATCTTATGCCCTACAATGAGGCTGTGATAACAAGGAAATAGTGCATTCAGGCAGCAGTTGCAGGGACTACTAGGACAGCATGCATTAGTGTTGATATTTTGAGATCTGAATGCACATACTGGAACAGACAGAACGGGATATGATTTAACGACTGCCTGGGTCCACATGGGTGGGAAACAGGAATAAAGGAGAGGACATTGTAGACATCTTTCTGGCAAATAACAAGATGGTAGCCAACACATAGTTTAGCAAGAGAGAGCATTACAAGATCACATACAAGAGTGATCACCATGCAACTCTGGTAGATTTTCTCCTAGTATAAAAAGGACATGGGATAGAATCAGTGATTGCAAAGTCATGCCCAGTGTCCACAACACAAACCACAGGTGACCAAAATCAGCTGCAAGCAGTGGTCAGCAAAGGCTTTAAGGTCAATAGAGACTAGGCAGAAGACCCAGAAGCTGACTGAGGAGAAAGCACAAGTTCAAGGAAACATTCTGGGCTCTAGCACCGCAGGAAGGAGAGACAATACTTGGGTATGAAGAAGAATATAAAGAAGAATATAAAACACACATAAAAGTTGTTTTGCACTTTACTTTTGAGAGTCTTCATTTTTATTGTGTGTTTTATATTCATTTGCGGTTCGAATTTCAACTTTTGTATGAAGAAGAATGGCAGCGTCTCAAAGCAACATTTTTAAGGATGATAAAACAGATATGCATCTGAGACAGGAATGGAAATAAAGCACATATATAAAGCTGATGGTGGAATGCAGAAGTCCAGTAGTTATCAAGACAGAAGGAGTACAGGAAGAAGTAAGAGATAGACTAGACTAGACTGAGCAGGCTAAGAGGGAATACTGGTTGACTAACACAGAGGCTAAAAGAGCAGCGACAATAGCAAATAAAAGGGCATCAGAAACACTTTACCAGGTTATGGAAAATTACTTAGCAGATGAAACAGACAATACTATCAGGATGCAAGACAAAGACAGAAAGACAAAGAAGATAGTCATCAGATACCACTGCTCTCCAATCCACAAAACATCAAATGCAGATGGAAGGAGTATTTCTAGCAGTTTCTGAATGAAGAAAATCCCACAGAACTGTACTGTACCATACACAGCCTAAAATTAAAAACAAAGAGACAACACTTGAGGAATTAAGAATAGAACTAAGGAAAATTAAGTTGGGAAATGCAGCAGCCCTAGGTGAGGCCACAGGAAATGTGATCTGAGACATTAGTTGAGTTACAAGAGAAATTGCTCCAGAGGGTACTCTTTGCAGTTGGGAGAGGACGGTGTATCCCAGATGACTGAAGAATAAGCATTCTAGTGCCAGTGTACAAGAACAAAGGGGATATTCACAGCTGTGGTCATTACAGAGCTATCATGCTCTTATCACACTGCATGAAAGTGCTGGAGAGGGTGACTGATAAACAAATATGCAGAGCAGTAGAAAGTAAAATGGGGAAATGAACAGTTTGGGTTCAGATCAGGATGCAGCAGAATGGAGCCAAAGTTTACAGTGAGATGAAAAATTTAAAAGAAACTAAAGATGAGAAAAGAGTCAGGCTGGGCATTCCTAGAATTGGAGAAGGCATATGACAAGGTCCAAAGAAAGCTGAATTGGGACATCTGTGATGGTATGAAGTCCTGGAATCATTGGCAGAATTACTGCAGGCTGTATACAAGGACCCAGTGACTCAAGTATGAGCAATGTTCGGAGTCACAAAGGGCTATCAGTAGGAGTAGGTGTTCATCATGATCCAGCTCTGAGCTCTTTGTTGTTCATACCAGTGATGGACTATAGTAGCAAGCAGGTCTGAGGTGACAGATCAACAAAGCTGCTGCATGCAGATGATGTGGCATTACAGGCAGACTCTGAGCAAGAACTTCAGGAAAGGTGTGGAAAGTAGAATGCAAAACTGAAGGCACACAGGATGAAAATGTGTTCAAATGAGACAGTTGTCATAGTTGCTACTGAGGAAAATCAAAACAAGATAAATAGAAGGGAAAATAGTGTAACTGGTTAACAGCTTCAGGTATCTGGGAGGGTGGATGAGAAGAAGGGAAGGTTGAATAAAAAAGAGGCCAAAGTTAGAATCAAAGGGGCTGCAGCAAACTGGCAGAGATTATCAGGGTTAGTGTGTGACAGAAGACTGCCAAAGAAGGAGAAAAGTAAGGTATACAAAGCAGTTTTGTGACCAGTACTACTGCATGGTAAAGAAAAATAGGCACTGAAGAATGAGGACATCAGATAAATACTCTGATATGTAGTGAAATATAATTTTGTAAATCATCATCGTTGCATTGCATTTTACATAAAAATATTGTTGCAGAACCCATTTAAAAAGACTGGTAGCAACAATTACTCTTTCTTTCTTGCCCAGTAATAATTACTTTCTGTGAAATGCTGGCATATAGGTATCCTTGATACACAAAGATTAAAAATCGTTCTATCATACTCAGTGTAATCATTTTGTTTGGAAGATGAGAACATAAAAACAGTTGTATTCTGTTAACTGATTGTATCTATCTGATTGTAACTGATGTGTTCTTCATTTGTTTTAGAATTAGAGAACTCACTTATTTAATTACCCTAATCTTCACAATAAGATCTTAGATGCATAATGTCAATTTGCAATACTGCCAAATGATGGATCAAAAGGGTCATTTTGTTGGACAGGTATCATTTCTAATTTATGACATGAATTAATAATCAAGAACTTAGAAATATCTGCTGTAAAACTGTCAAAGAACACAATGCCATGATATACCTGGACTCCACAGTATCAGGAATTCATCTTGTTTAGTTTTCTTCTATCGATGGGACAAAAAAGTATTATAAAAATAATCAATACCAGACTTGGCTGCCATAGTTTATCTCTCTTGTTAAACAGTTCCAGGAGTAGAAAAAAACAATATGACCAATGGCTTTGGCAATGATTAGTGCTTTTATAGCTGAGTATTGCTTAAAAATGTGGATTTTTACCTTCTTAATACAAGTCTGTTGTGCAGCACCAACTCTCCCCGATGCTGGTTATTATATTGAAACTACAGAGGAGATGTGAAATGATCCCTCACAGCCATATGCATATGCAGTGCACTGCCACTGTTCATGTTCTGACACTAATACTGTGGCATTGAAAGACTGGGAGGAAATAGTATAACAGCCAGTATTTTCTACAGCTATAACAGAATTAAAACAAAAACTGGGGGTCTCTTTCTTCCTTTCTATTTTCTTCTTTTTGTTTTTGCTTAGATTTGTTTAGGTTTCATTCAAGAAGGGATAATATGAGTTAAGAGGCAGATTCCCCATGAAGATCGACATGAAAGGTGCCTTTTTTGTTTGGGTGCTACTCATGAGCATATGCAGTGTGGTATTTGTAGATCAGAGTGGGTGATATACAGTAAACTCTCAGTTAAGCAGAACTCAAGCAACCGGCAAATAAATATTGAAGAAATACAGTACAATTTTCATGTGTTGCATTTTCTGTTTTCACTCCTGCAGAAACATACCTTACATTTTTAGAGTTTTAGAGTTTCAAGAAGGAAGAAGAAAATAAATTCCCTCTCTCCCCAACTTCAGAACAAGTCAAATCAAACAAATAGTATAGGGTACAGTATTAGTCAGGCCTATTTTTAATAGTAAGTCTCAAGCAACCACAAGCTACAGTTATCTGGCATCTACCAATCCCCATGGTTGCCGGTTAACTGAGAGTTTACTGTACCTTTAAGAAGATTTCCAGTCAGCAGGTACATGCATATAAGTACTGTGCACGTGCAAGCAAGAGTGACATTTTGCGGTGAGCAGCCGAGGTGTAAGCATGCATGTGTATAGTTGTGAGTCAGTTTGTTTAAGTTTCATGTTCTTGCTATCCATCCTGATGTGTTTGTGCATAATGAACTACTTAATCAAACAACCAGCCTTATATTCTTAGGTAAATACACAAAATGAGTGACATGGTGTCAGAATGGGATCCAGAGTCAGCACAATGATACATACAGTTAAAGATGGAGGAATATATGGAGTGCATCATCCATATTGCTCAAACAACTCGCAAACAGGAATTCCAGGTACTAAAACTCACTTAAATGATTTTTTTACTCCACAAATATCAAACAAAGCATTCAGAATGCTCAAAATAAATTTATAGTTAAACAAACTGTCCAAAACTGCAACATATTGATAAAAATCCCTAGAACCAGCAGCAAACAAATAACTGAAAAAATGAATGAAATAAAAATGCCAGATCAGTATAGTAAAACCAGCAATATTTATTTGAACTACAAACCCAATAGTTAGCGCTTTCGTCTCCTCAATTGGAGACTTCTTCAGACTAAGGCTTCAGCACTCTATTAAACATTTATTTACTCATTAACCTGTCACATGACTTCAATTTAAACATGTCACATAACTAAATTTAAAAAGATAATAACAATACCTAATAATAAATAGATCACATTGCTTAATAAAGATTATCGCAGTACATCTATTCTAAAACTGACTTACTACTTTAACCCCTTCCTTCTCAAATACATTGCAAACTCCTCCCTATTATTTAATCCTGGGGGAAGAATGAATTAAACCTTACTTGCCAACATTACTCTAACCAACCTAATTCTTCTTCAACATAAATAATATTATGTTCATTCATTAAGACATCAAATACTATGCACGTAAAATTAATTTTGCATTTATTTTCTATATAACGTTTGCTCATAGCCTTTTTTATATCTCCATGTGTAATTGCATAATTATGTTCGTAGATCCTTCTGTATAACTCCCTTTTCGTTCTTCCCACATAGAATGATCTACATTCAAAACACATTAATAAATACACAACATTTTTAACTTTACAAGTAAATTTTCCAGGAACCTGCACTACTACTTTTCCAACTTCCAGTTCATCGCCATCAGTATACAAATATTTGCAATAATTAGAGTTGAAACACTTTACCATTCCCCTCTTTTGTTCAACTGTTTTGGGACTATTTAACTTACTTTGAAAATAATCTTTATAATTTTTGGCCCTTTTTTGCACAAACCTTGGTTCATCTCCTACCTTTTCCAAAATGTCTCTATTGCCTTTCAGTATTCCCCAATTTCCCCAATTCCCAATTTCTCCTAACAATACTTTATATAGTGTTGGAATCTGTACTATTTTGTACTGCTAGTACTGTCTTAAAACTCTTGTCTACATCTCTTTGAACTTTGCTATTATTTTCTCCTGAATTTATTCTGCTTCTATTTTCTACTTCACTACTACACCATGATTCCAAACAAGGAAGGTATGGAAACTGTTAGAATAGCCCCGGGATTCACTAATCCTTCGTGTAAGACGTAATAAGTCTTACTCAGAGGCTGCAGTTGAATGGTTTGACGTCAGCGTGCCATGAATATTCATGAGGGCACACTGACTCAACCGTAACTCTTACACGGACTGAGTAGGAAAGCAGGGGGTGTGTCTGACTGCAGAGCAGTCTAAATGTGCACGCCCTGCAAGGTTATAAAAAGCAAAATGTCAACACACAAGAGCAAGTTTGCTCAAATGTACTTGCACCCAACACCACACTCCCTAACACTGTAAACCCCCATCACACTTATATAAAGTAAATAATTATATATATATATTTTTTAAATCCATGATATAGCTGCCCGTATTTGCGCGTGTGTGCATGGGTGAGCCCATTGCTTAGCTAGAGTTAGCAATTCTGACATGGAAGAGCATAAGAAAGAATGTTCATGCAAATCACACCAAATTGCAATAGCATAATGATAGAGCGTATACACAAAGAGAAGACATTCACTGTTCGAGTCCCACCACTCCCCTTCTTATTTATGTTTTAAATCAGTATTTGAAATAATACCAGACATATATGATTAAAATCTTATTAAAAGCAGTGACATGGCCAATGTATCAGTGAACAAAATATATATTTTTAAAGGACCCAGATAACCTGGTTTTAAGCAACGTTTTGCACAGCTAAACAGAGGTGACCATAGCTTAATAGCGCTTTATCCAGCTAAATAGAGTTGCCCATAGTTTAATAGCGCTTTACCCAGCTAAACAGAGTTGCCTATAGTTTAATAGCACTTTACGCAGCTAAACAGAGTTGTCCATAGTTTAATAGCACTTTACTCAGCTAAACAGAGTTGCCCATAGTTTAATAGCGCTTTACCCAGCGCAATGTGTTTGGCCAACCAGGGCACTGTAAGGCACCAGGGACCAACGTAGTGCTAAGTTGCTTAAATGCAGTCACACCCCCTAGCCTATCTAGACAGTAATAAAATAAATGAATGACAAGGTTCAAACCCAGGACCCTGTGCATCATAATCAAAGTACAGAACCACTAAGCCATGACAACATAGGCGAAGCAGCCACTATTAACATTCATATACTTACGAATGGTAGTTTAACCATTACTAAGCAGGTCTGCAGTCAGCCGAGAAGTTTACAATATGGCCAATCACAAAATACTGTGGGAAATGCGGCATATTTAAGTCCCATAGGCGGGAATACTCGCCATAACTGATTGTAGCACACATTTGCAGTCAAAATGGCAGGTGTAGGAGAGGTGTTCATGCTTCTGAGCGCAATGTTGGGGCATCGAGGAGTCCAAATACATGGTTTGGCTCCTTGTCCACTGTCATGAGTCAAGACTCCTGCAGGGCCAGTTGAAGGGGCGGAATACAAGGCAGAGGCTTGGAACCGGTTAGCTCGTGACCTCACCAGTGCCACAGGCGTTCCCCGGATTGGTGAGCAGGTCCGTCACCACCATGCAGACCTGAAGAGATGAAAGCAGGACCGTCTGAAACAGTGGATACAGGAGGCCCGTGGGATGCAGGATACCCCACAAGTGAGTATGTAGCCATGGAATGCAGTATGTAAGAATTGATAATGGAGTATGTATAATGGATAGGTATGTTTCAATATCCCTTAATTTACTTAACAGCTGCAGGTGACCGTGTTACAAATCAGCAAGCTTATGCTGATAGGCTGCTAAGGTTGGGCCACCAGGCAGGTTAGTGATTATTCTGCATGTATTGTTATATAAAATATGTTTTGATAGCATGAAAGAATGTGTTGTAGTCCAATAAAACAGCCATAGAATTGCCTGAATAAGTCCTCTGCATGTACTGCCGGATAAAAATGTCAGAGAGGCAGAAAAAGAGTGTAGTAACCCATTAAGAAAGGTAACATATGTCTGGAATAATATCTCTGCAGACACTGTCATATAACATAAGTGAGTGAGCCTGAAAAAAGATTGTTCTAACCTATTAATAAAGGTATAATATGTCATGAACATGTCTGCCATAAACACCGTTAAAACAAATAAAGGAGTGAGCCTGAAGAAAAGTGTGCAATGTCATTAATAAAGGTCTAAAACCCAGAGTGTGTCTGTGTCACAGAGTCTGAACTGTTGTAGTACCCTTGCATTATACAAACAGTACTGTCTGAAAATGTGCTGGCAACCCAGAGTTATGCAGCCCCATATAAAGTGGGTGATGGAAGTGCCAGTAGCTGTGAAACATATATTCAGTCCACAATAGTCATTTACTGACTGGCATGAATAAGTAAACATGGCACACATGTAGCATGTAATTATTCATCAGAAATGTGAGTGTGTGTTAAGAAATGCAGGGTTCTGTACAAATCGAAGTGAAAATGTCATGTGAAAACATCCCAGATATGTAGCTAAAGAAATATAAATGCAAACAAGAAATATGTAGCAGTAACACCTGAATCCTGAACAGTTAGTATGTCAGATATGGGTCAGGCATATCTTGAACTAGCCAAACCCATGACACAACCTAATGTATGGTGGCAAGTGTAATAGTACAGGTAGGGGATATACAACTGCAGCCACTGGGAATGTAATGTAGACTAAAAGGTCATTATAAGATGTTAACTGAGGTTTTTTCTACATGTATGTATAAACACATATATTTTCTATGTATGTGTGTGTGTATATATATATATATATATATATATATATATATATATATATATATATATATGTATATATATATATATATATATATATATATATATATATGTAGATATATATATATATATATATATATATATATATATATATGTATATATGTAGATATATATATATATATATATATATATATATATATAATATATACATATATAGATATATATATAATATATACACATATAGATATATATAGATATATAGATATGTAGATATATAGATATATACATATATAGATATATATATAGATATATACATATATAGATATATAGAGAGATATATAGATATATACAGATATATATATGGACAGCACAGCATGGTGTATGTTCACATTCCCTTGTAACACTGTCTTGTGTGTTTCCTGTAGTCTGCACAGATTACATACCTCAGGCATAGGTATCTGTAAGTAGGGGCACACAGTACTGTAAGGTACACAGGAAATGCTCATCTGTGTCAGCATACATTTGTGTGTTGCATGAATGTTTGATGTGTGAGTAATGATGCCTGTACCATGTCCGTAATCACATGTGTGTTGCAGGGTTTGCGTGTGTACCTAGCAACATGTATACTCTGTTACAGCAGAATGCCAGCTATATTAACAACTGTGCCATATGTTAGGTAGGGGTATGGCATCAACGACTAGGGTGGGTTACTGGTTATACTGTAACTATACTTCACATACATTGCAATGGATGACATATTTCTTCATGCATTAGCTTGATATGTACCCCTGTGGCAAGGCTGTGCATTGGATCCCAAGCACTGTGCCGAGTACAGGTGTATACTGGTTTGTTATATGGAGTGTGGCAGACACTGTCAGCCAGTTGTGGGCTGAGCACTGATATGTGGTATTGATTGTGTGAATCCTCTGACAGATGAACAGATGCTATATATGGCAGTTAACTGATATCTGTACTGTATAATATTAAGTGTGCCACATGACTTGCTCACACATATCGTTTACTTGTCTTCCAGGCTAATGGCTCATCAAAGGAATCCCTCCTACACAGCCGCAGAGGAACAGGAAATCCACCACAGCTTGGTTCAGCAATATACCCTGCTGTTTTCTAGGGCCAGCCAGCACCAGCAGGAGGGTACTGCACTTTGGCAAGATCTTGTTTGTCGGGTAAATGACATAGGCATGTATAACCGGACATATGAGCAGGTATGCCATCACTGCAGTGATTTAATTAGACATGTCCGGTGGCGTGCATCTGATATCCATAGACAACAGCTTGCCACAGGTGGTGGGGTGGCCATACATCCCCCCCTCACCAGAGTGGAGGAACTGCTCCTAAGTGTGGTGGCTCCTGGCCTACAGCAGCAACAACATCACACATGTGTCATCATGGAGGCCAGAGCCACCCAGCATGGTGACATGGAGCGTGCAGGTAACATGCCCTAGCTGTAGACTACTGTTACCTGTATTGTTAGATTATGCATATGTGAGATGTGTACTGTGTTTAGTAGTTGTGATGCCTATTGTGTGCAATACTGATATTGTGAATAGTATCTGTACACCTATGCCTGTTGTTCTACTGTAGTTTAGCACACTCACAGTAGCAATGCCACAGTTGTGGCCACTGACAAACTGTGTCATATTCTTGTAGGTCTCTCTGGTGTGACAGCAGGGCAGACAACACATGCTGGTGAGTGTGTTAACACTTTAAAGTTGGTATTGAAATGGGCATGTCATAGGTGAGGTGTAGGCCATGTACAAATAACACACCTACGCATAACGCATGCTGTGCATGTTTGCTGTGAGACGTTAAACATCTCAGTAAAGTCAGTAGCTGCCTCAATCACATGCAATTCACAGAGCATCAAACACAAATGTGGCAACACTGTACTGCACATTGGATAGGCATAGTTGACACACATGCACACAACATAACATGTTTGTCATAAGCAGTACACGTCAACATGCTACACATGTTGTAACTGGACACCCGCTGCCAGGCCACACTTCAGTATCCCACATGTCATCTACATACCACACATATTATACCTGAGGGGTAGGGACCTAGCATGGGGTTGTGCAACACTCTTCAACACATAACACAGTCATGTTAGGCAATGCTCCCTATTGGGCACCTCACACACCCTTGTGCAACGTGGCTGTGTAATTGTGAACTTAGCCACGGCACTGCGGTTCAGGTACAGCATGCTAGGCGGTGGTCTAGCACACTTTAGTGGCCTTGAGTGACCACATGATGCATGATGATGATGGCTATTGGTACTACACCCCATACTGTTACAATGGCCATGTCCAGGATTGGTATTCCATCACATACACATGCACCACTCATCCCGTGTGTGTACATAGAATGCATGTGCTACACCTGTGTCCACAATTATCTGCTACAGACACAGACACTGCAATCAGACATGGAAATCCATGTGACACACAGATAACACATGCAGCCATGGTATGTATACCTGTGAGTGATGGTGCACAGGACATTGCAGAGCTTATAATACTTGCACAGAAATGTTGTGTCCTTGTACAAATTGTGTTCCAGGGTGTAGGCAATCAATGAACATGTACACACATGCACCACAGCCATGTACACTGTCATTAACTATGGCTGTCTACACTCACACTGCATGGACTTGATCAACACTTATTCTGCATGCTGACACGTGTAACGCTACTGTTTGCCTTGTGATACTATCACCCACCTTCAACCACTATTGAGTATGTTTTGGATTGCTGTTGTGTGTGTGTATCTGCTGTAGTGAGGAGTGTGCATGTGTTCCTGTGTTCCTGTGTTTCTGTGTGCATGTGTTCATGTGTTCATGTGTGCATGTGTGCATGTGTGCATGTGTTCATGTGTTCATGTTTTCATGTGTTCATGTGTGCATATGTGCAGGTGTTCATGTGTGCATGTGTGCATGTGTTCATGTATGCATGTGTTCATGTGTGCATGTGTTCATGTGTGCATGTGTGCATGTGCTGACCGTAAAGTGTGTTTCCTGTCTTCCTCTCACAGGTGCTGAGTTAGGGGTTGACGAAACCAGCAAGTGACCTGAAGCCACTGCCACGGATAGTGGTGATGATGACACATGTATTGTGGCACAGGGAGATTTGACAGGGTCTTTCGTTGGTCCACCAATCGACAGTACACAGCGTTCAACCCCATCTATGCACACACTCATACTGCCATTACATCCCTCACCACCAATGGCCATAGGTGAGGGACAGCATACAGTTGGCATTGACTAGGAGAGTGTGGTACCCATGGCATTTGCATCCCCTCACAGCAGCCATAGCCGTAGAACCAGAATGGTACCACATAGGCGGTGGTCCAGGGGTTCTCAGGGGAACACCACTGGTCATATTGCCCCTGGCAGGCATGCTCTCACAGGTCTTATGATGACCACTATGTTCTGGGCTGTAATGCAGGCTCAGGCACGTATGGAACGGTACACCTGGCAGGGACTTAGGGCACAGAGGGCACATTACACCGCTATCAATGACAGCATCCGTGACCTTGCTGGTGCCATCCGGACTTACACCGAGGTCATTGATAGACATTGGGGGGAGTCAATAGATGACCTCCACAACATGTCTTCCTTGAGCTAGGACCATGCTGGACTGATGCGACATTGACGCGGATGCATGCCAGCAAAAGCAACAACTGGCAGTGATCGCGGACGGCCCACAGTTCACAGCCGCTCCCATAGTGGCAGTACCAGCCCCAGCAATGCTGGTGCTGGCCTGTCCATCGACCATCCCAGTAGACCACGTGCATGTGGCTCTGGCCAGTCCCAGCAGGGACATAGGTGCAGTCGTCATGCCTCTGCCTCTGATGACAGTACCCAGTCAGGGCTGGTACCCAATACTGTCCGTAGCACCCCTGCCAGGCACAGGTACTGTGTCCATGGCCGGAGACAGTGATCTGTACAGCCTAGCAGGTACAGTCTGTGGCTGTCCCACAAACCACTGTATATGGCAGCCACATGGTAGAGCTGTGTGCATGCAGACACACACACATTAAGCAAACAACTAGGGCACACACATACATACACACATTACATCAACATTGGCCCATGCTGTACTGTTGTCCCACACACACACACACACACACACACACACACACACACACACACACACACACACACACACACACACACACACACACACACACACACACACACACACACAGACATGTCGATTGGATGGGTCAATGTCAGGCTCTGGCAAACAACAAAATGCCCTGTGCATATGATGATACCTGAGCTGCCTCCTGTCATCTGCATTATTGACAGAGGGACAGGCTAACATGGTGCTGATGCACAGGGTGACACTATAGCAGTGTAGCAATAATAGCAAGTTGTCAACAAGGAAGTGTAACTACATCCCTGTAGATATATCTGAGCAGACATTACGCATCAAAGCTCTGATTGTCAATGTAGCATTGTTTACACCACTGTTAGGTCTGAGTATGTATTATCCACCCATGTGCCACTTGGCTGATGTGTGATGTGTTGCCAGCATGTGTTAGTGAGTGGACAGTACATGTGTGATGTGTGCAGTACAGATTAGCAAGTGTACATCTGTGAACATGGTGGGTGTGCACTGTTTGGATGTACATGCATAGTGGACACATGGGACATATGGCATACCATGTTGTACACATTGTTAACATCTCATAGCATCTTTCAATGGCCAGTATGCATTCTACCACAGTTATGTATTAACATGGTTAGACGTGTGTATGACATGGGTTGACACTATACTGTGGGTGATACCATTAATATCTGTCAATGATTTGCGGTCTGGTAGTATACACAACCTCAACAGCATGACTATAAGCAATCATTGGATGATGTCCTGACAAATGACACACAGTAGTAGGGAACCCAGTATCAATTGGATCCTTCCGGTGCTACACTATAACACTAACCAGTGGTAATGACCACCACCCATTACTGTGACCACACCTGTGTGTCATATAGCCCCCTTAGGTACATGCAGACACACTAGGGATGTGTCCATCCAAATCTGGGAATGCATGGATTGGCCTACAATGCATTCCCTGGATGGGACGCATATCCTACACAAGGGTATCATGCAGACAGATACCTGTGCTCTGATACATGTTGAATAGCAGTAAGCCGACTATGGCATAGTCATCCTCATGTACTACACATACTATCCCATCAGTACCACACATGTATGTTGGGTACCATTGTGTACATACAGACCCATGTTATGTCATGTGTCCCTTGATATCCACATATCCATAGGTATTGTTGAGTCCCAAGGTGTATCACATAAGACATTAGAGGCCTGAATACATATCCACAAGGTAGTCGTACACCTATAAAGACTGTCCATTCTTGGCAGACGTTGTTGTGTATGACCATGTCTGACATATACCCCAGGCATATACCCTCACTCACACTACTCTTAAGTAACTGTCATGGGTGTGTATGCCACAGATGACCTTGGCCACTGGACACGACAGTGGACGGCCATGTCACATACATACATATGTGACCTATGATCTGAGAAGCAGCGGCACAACCTGTCAATGAAAACAAATGTATTCATGTAGTATGCAGGCTTCACACCTATGTACTGATTGAGTGGACATGTGCACATATATATTTGCCACGCAGATACCTGATGTGTGCAATGCACTTACTGTTGTCATCATACTATGTCATACCATGGTAAAAGCAAAACCCACACCACATTGAAATACACAGTCATCATTTGCAGGATTCAAACCCCTACCAAACTATGTTATGATACTAGAGAGCGACACATTAACACGGCATGCTATTTACATTACTGGCTGGTTTCCCTTCTCCTGCTGTATTTGTAGGATGGTGACATCATCAGACTTTCCAAAGAGGAATGCACCTCTTTTAGTGTGTTTTCACAGTCTCCAAAGAGGACACTCCTTTCAAAGACAATTGCACACATACACACCCCCCATACACTGTTTGCAGAATTCAAACCCCTACCTAACTATGCTATGATATTAGAAAGAGACGCATTAACACTGCATGCTATTTGCTTTACTGGCTGGCTTCCCTTCTCCTGCTGTATTTGTAGGATGGTGACATCATCAAACTTTCAAAAGAGGATTGTACCTCTTTTAGTGAGTTTTCACAGTCTCCAAAAAGGAAACACCTCTCAAAGGAAACTGCACACATACACACACCCCCACACACACAGTTTGCAGAATTCAAACCACTACCTAACTACGTTATGATACTGGAGAGCGACGCATTAACACGGCACACTATTTGCTTTACTGGCTGGGTTTCCCTTCTCCTGCTGTATTTATAGGATGGTGACATCATCAGACCAGACATGGTGATGTGTGTACACTTTGTTTTATGCCAGTCCAGGAATGGTCCATGTGGGTCAGCAGATGTCAACTGCTTGAACAAGATCTCAGAATCCTTACCTTGTGTGATCTATCTGTGGACACATTGACATTCCATCATATGTCAACACATATCTATGCACAGTTTGTTGGTTTTGTGGATACTACATGTGTCTGGGATGTTGATAAAGGACTATTCAAAGTCTATGTGACACATGTGTAGATGTGTTCATTGATGTATGTCCTGGGTGGCTGCCTTGCAAACAATATAGCATGTTTGGGAACCATGATCCGCACATGGACATACCACAGTTGGTAGGGTTGTGTGTATGTCAGCTTCCAATAGCTCTGTTTATGACTGCAACCATGATGGATTCCATGACCTTGCAGATCATACCTCATAGGCGTACTGGACTTGACTTCCCATGGTGTGTTGTGCACCAACATTTGTGGGGAGTGCCATATGTAGCTGTGACACATTCAATGGTTCCACATCCTGTGTAGGGGGTGAGGCTCAGCTGACTGTTCAGGTGCATGATCTGTTTGTTCTGTAGTTTGTCATGACACATATTGGGAATCAATGCATTCCACCTGCTGACATGCTTTTGGCAGTGGGGGTAGCTGCTCATCCATTCTACATGTGATATCTCCTGGTATGTTGATGTGGACTATTGTCAGTGGGGGATGGGTATGTACATATGAGCCTGTCTGTCATGATGTCGGCATTGTCACTCAGGTACAGTTGGCCCTGACTCAGGACATATATAGGTTCATAGGTTCATACTAGGCTATCTGCCCTAGGGCATTTATAAGCCTAGCCAGAGTGTGTTTGGCTTTCCCCACCCATTTTAAATTAATTTTGCTATGCCCTTATTCAAGGTTAGTATACTGTGCCTCTGTCTAACAGTGACACAGAAGTGATACCCGGGGTAAACCTATGATCTCCCATCCACTCATCAAGATTCCTCTTGAAGAGA
Organism: Protopterus annectens; assembly: GCF_019279795.1. NCBI lineage: Eukaryota > Metazoa > Chordata > Ceratodontiformes > Protopteridae > Protopterus > Protopterus annectens. Next base: position 558,090,349 of record NC_056737.1, on the reverse strand, counting down.
GTCAGTGAGGGACTATGCCTAACCTGGACTGGGATTTTATTCCAGAGTGAAGGGAGTCTCTAGGTTATGAATCCGTCCCTCCAGCATGTTCTATTTATTTCAGTGCTGAGGTTCAAGTCTCTCGAGCGCATAGCTCAATTGGATTTGGATTTTCTGAGGTGCAGCATGTCCATTAATTCCGGGTTGGACATGGCTTTATATGTCAGGCACAGATCGCCTCTGAGCAGGCAGTATGCCACTGAGTAGAGCTGGAGTTTCTTTAACTGGGCAGCATATGGCATCTGTTTGAGCCCCTTGATCCTCTTGGTGAGGTACTTTTGAGGTCTTTCCAGTTGCTGCAGGTGTCTGGTAAGGTACATCCCAAAAGGGGCATTGTACTCAATTATGGGCCTGATGAGGGATGAGTAAAGAGGCACGATGACCTCCCCTGATCTAGATGTGAATCCCTTCATGATTAGGTGGGCTATATAAAATGTTTTTCTAACCACTTTGGCCACGTGGTTGTCAAATGAGAGATTGCTATCAACTTGGGTCCCCAGGTCCCTAATTACTTCTTCTGTACTTAATGGATTACCACCTATGTGGTAATTTGTGGGCACTTTGTTTTTGCCAAAGGGGATGACTATGCACTTTTTGTCATTTAGCTTGAGGCCATGGCTCTGGCACCAGTTGTCTGTTTCTATGAGGCCCTTTTGGAGGATGCTTGTGTCGGCTGGAGAGTCGATTATGGCGCTCAATTTGCAGTCATCTGCGAACTTGGTCAGCCACAGTCCTTTCGTGTTTGCCTGTACCTCCAAGAAATATATACCGAACAAGAGAGGTCCCAGGACTGAGCCTTGTGGGATGCCACTTGTAACTGGTTTGGAGTCTGACATGGCTCCAGCAATTCTAACCATGTGGGTTCTGACCTTGAGCGAGTTTGCAACCCATCTAGTGACATAGGGGTTTATATTTAAGCTGGTGAGCTTATCTATAATGCCCGAGTGGGGTATTGTATCAAAGTCTTTTGTGAGGTCCAGGTAGGCTGTGTGGACCACCTTCCCCTCGTCAATGGCCTTGGTGACTGTTTCAAACAAATTGATCAGGTTTAAGAGGCAGGATCTGCCCTTAACAAAGCTGAACTGGGTAGGATCCAGTGTCTGTAGGTCCCCAATATCTTTATTTATGAGGTCCATGATGATCCTTTCCATAGCTTTGCAGACCAAGCTAGTCAGGCTTATTGGGTGATAGTTTCCAGGATCCGTTGAGGCACCACCTTTGTGGAGAGGGACCACTGTTGCTGTATGCCACTCTTTGGGTACATATCCTGTAGTAAGGCTGAGATTGAACAGTAGTTTTATGTTTGGGTTTAGCTCTTCTTGGAGTTCATGTAGGACACAGCCCTGGACACTGTCTGGTCCCATTGATGCTGTGTTTTTTGCTTTGGAGAGGGCGGCTCTTACCTGAGCATCTGAGATGTCAGGGGGGCAGTACTCTGCTGGGATAGATATTTGCCCTTTTGGTGGGGAGGGGTGAGACGTTTACGCTGAACCTGTCAGCTAGGATGTTGGCAATGTCTGTGGGTTCGGTGTATTTTTTGTCATTTTGGACTAATTCCGAGCATATCTGGGAATTCCCACCCAGGTTCCTAACATAACTAAAGAAAGCCTTGTGATTATCCTTAGTGTCATGTGCAATTTTTTTCTCAAAGCTGGCCTTAGACAATTTCATGAGTGCCCGTAGTTTTTTGCTAATACTGATCAGAGATGCCTTTCCTTTTTGGGATTTTGCTCTATCATGTAGTAGCTTACTCCTTCTATTGTATAGTTTGTTTATGGCTGGGGTCCACCAGACAGGATGTCTGCCTTTGGAGGATTGGGTCTTGGTTTTATTTGGGATTGCATGATCTATGCATTCCTGAAGGTGTTCATAGAATGCGCTTATAAAGGATTCTGCGGTCTGGGCCATATTTTCCACAGGCCCGGGGGCGTTGAAGGATTCCACCTTGGTTTTGAGGAGTGTGAAATTTGTTTTAGAGAAGTTTTCCACTGTGGTTTTCTGGGCAGTGGGTGGGGTTGGGATATGAATATCCAGTGAGATTAGTTTAGGGTCTTATCTTACCAGTGAGGGATACACTTCTGTTCTGGAGCATAGAGTCCCCATGTTGGTGATGATTAGGTCCAGTATGTTTTCCCCTCTTGTGGGAGTGGTAACAAGTTGTTCCATAGCATTTGAGTTTATAAATTCTAAGAACCTTTGGGCTAGGGTGTTGGAGCTAGAGTAATGCTCCCAGTCTATGTTTGGGTAGTTGAAGTTGCCCAATATAATGGTGTTTGGAGAGACCTTCATATTTTCCAGTATTCTCAGGAAGGCCGAGTGGGGTTCCTGGGTTTGGGAGGGTGGTCTGTAGCAGGCTATAAACTGGAAGGCAGTTTTACCCACTGTTAGTTGCACATGGATAGTCTCTGATGCTTTGTGCTGTGCCACCAACCTGGAGGTGTGGGTATCTTTGACGAATATTGATACTCTCCCTCCTTTTGTGGTTCGGTCCAAGTTTTGGGGCCGAAAAACATGGTATGAGGTATAACCTGGTAGTGCTGGGGTGCTCTCGGGATCTTTGAACCAGGTTTCTGTTACTGCACAGATATCGATGTTCTCCATGTTAAAGAGAGTTTCGAGTGCATGCATTTTGAGGTTTAGACATCTGGCGTTGAGTAGCATTACTCTTAGTTTCTTATCCCTTGTGATACCTATGGAGGTGGGTTTGTCTTTTGAGCCTTGCCTAAAAAAGGCACTATGGGGGTAGCAAGAGCCTTTGCCAATATCTGAAAGCCCAGGGGTGACAGGTGCAAGCCGTCCTTAGTGAAGCATTGTGGCTTGTCGAGCATGTCATCCCAGGCTGACAGGCATTGGATCCCCTTTGAATGACACCAATACTTAAGCCAATTGTTGAAATTGATCATCTTGTCTTCATACTGTGGAATCATTCTTGGTGAGGGTAAGATGCTACTCAAGATCAGGGTCATACCGGCCTGGGCTACATGCTCAGAGAGCTCCTCTATGTCTCTTTTAATGTAGTCCAGGGAGGTATGTCTCAGGTCATTCACACCAGCATGGGCAATGACTGAGTCATATTTGTACTTGCCTTGGAGTGACCTGAGTGCGTGTGTTATGTGGCGGATCCCAGTGCCCGACAGGCTGCTCACCGTGACCTTCTCCTTGTTCAGCCTAGTGAGCGGGACGTTAGTGTGCCTGATGATAGATTCACCTATTACAAGTGTATCAGGTATGTTGTTTAGCCTTAAGGGCTGTGACTGTCCGGTACACTGGCTTTGTGAGCTATGTGTTGCATGTGTTTTGTTTTGGGGTAGTGGTTGCTTGGGTGTCTGCTTTGGAGGTCTCTGCTGCTTAGGCGGATTTTTATTTAGAGCCTCCGAGTATGTTTTTGCATGTTTATGTGTTTGGTTTGCTGTCGTGGTTGGTCTATGTGAGACTGGAATTGTAGTGAGTGTGGTTTCCTTCTCTTCCTGGCTGGTTATGAGTTGGTAGAGCTTAGCCTCCAGTTTGGCTATATGGTTGCATCTCTCACATGAGTTGGAATTTGTTGGGAGGAGGAGAGGGTTGTCTGTGTACATGAGGCAGCTGTAACATTGCCTCAAGATTCCCAGATTCACCAGCTGGACCGGAGAGGAGATTGACAACTGACCTTTGGACATGCTAGAATAGTATTGGGAATTCCTTTATAATTGAAAAAAACAGCCAATGGGGAACAAGGTACTCAAGGGGAGTTTGCGAGGGTGTAGTGCTTTTAATTTTTTAGTGCTGACTTAGTGAGCAAGTGCCAGGTAACTTAAATGCAATCTGTTACAAGTAACTTAAATGCAAAAATGACAAACAGTAACTTTCTTTCAAGTGAAACAAGGAAATAAGTACAGTAAGTAATGCAGATATCACTAGAGTGGGTATGGGTGTACATTGATATTTATGACATAGCTGAAGGAGGTGGCATGATTCAGTCTGGACTCCTTCTCGGCTACTCTTTACAAAACACCAACGAACATGAGCACTAATCTCTGTTATACTGTTTTACATGCTTAACACCCTACTGATCCTTTGTGATCAGGCTACAGAGTATGTCATGATAATATCCTGGCATGTCCAGGGGTCGGTTTTGTGTGTACTCTTCAGTCCAGCTGGTGGATATTGTGGTATTGACACAATGTCACATCTGCCTCATGTACACAGACAACCCTCTCCTCCCGACAAACTCAGATATATGTAAAAGATGCACCTATATAGACATACAGGGAGCTGAACTCTCTCGACCCATGACTGGCACAGTCTATCAGGTGGTGAAGGTAACCACACACACCACATATCAGTCTCACATATCCTCTATCAACAGCACTCAAACCACATTAGCACACATAGACATACTCGGATTCTGTAAATGTACTCTACCTAAGCAGCAGAGACCTCCAAAGCAGACACACACACACCTGCTTCCCCACTACAATACTCACATATCACAATGTTCACAATGTCAGTGTGCCACACAGTCACTGCCCTTCAGGCTAAACAACACACCTAATACACTTGTAATAGGCGACACCTAGGTTCAGACACACTGTCGTACCACTCATCAACCCTAACAAGGGAATAGTCACTTTGGTCTGTCTGTTGGGTGCCAGGATCTGCTGCATAACACAGGCAGTCAGGTCACTCCAAAGCAAGTACAAGACTGGCACCATCATTGTCCATGCTGGTGTGTATAACCTCAGACGTTACTCCCTGGACCACACGACATGATACATGGAGGAACACTCTGATCATGTAGCCCAAGCCAGTATGACCATGACCTTGTCTAGCATCTTACACCCACCAATTATGATGTCACAGTATACGGACACACATATCACATTTAACAGTTGCCTAACACATTTGTTTAATTCATAGGGGATACAGTGTCTGTCAGCACATGGTGACATGCTCAACATGCCACGTAGCTTCACTATGGACAGCTTGCACCTGTCCCGCTTGGACTTTGGAATGCTGGCTATGGCTCTGGCTACCACCATAGTGCCTTTTCTAAGCAGGGCTCAGAAGACAAACCCACCTCCATAGACATTACAGGTTAAATGAAACTAAGGGTAATGCTGCTCAACAACAGTTGTGTTAACCTCATATTGTGGCCACTTATCTGTGCACTGACAGACACCTGGTTCAGGCTCGCTTATGCACACCAGCACTACCAGGTTATGTTTCATACCATGCTGTCTGACAACAGGACTTGGAACAGACAACACAACTAGGGGGAGTATCCATATACATCACAGATACACACACCTCCAGGTTAGTAGCACTGCACAAAGCATCACAGACCATACATACACAACTACCATTGTGCAATACTGCCTTTCAGTTTACACCCCCAAACTCAGGAACGACACTCGGCTTTCGTGGGAACTATGGAGTATATGACATTCTCCACAAACACCATTATATTGTGTGACTTCATATACACAAATATTGACTGGGAATACTACTCAAGCCCCGATACCCTCACCCAACAGTCACTACAATTTGTGGACTCATATGCTATGGCACAACCAGTCAGCACAGCCACAAGGTGGAATACATATTGGACCTGATCATCACCAACATGGGGACTCTATGTTCCACACCAGCGATATACCCCTCATTGGTAAGGTCAGAACATACATGTATCTCACAGGACATACATATACCCTCCACACACCCATCCTGGGTAATCTTGGTGAACTTCTCATGAACCAACATCTCACTTCACCCTAGCAAGGTGGTATCCTTCAGAGATCCTGGGACAGTGGCATATACGGCTCACACTGCTGCATCCTTTACATACACATTCTATGGACACCTAGTGGACTGCATGGATTGTGCTATCCCAAATAACAACAGGACCCACTACTACAATGGCAGGGGACCTGTCTGGTAGACCCCAGCCATTAATAAGCTGTACAACATCAGGAGGAAGCTACTACATGATAGAGCACAATCCCAGACTGGGAAGGCATCTGTGATCTGTACTAGCAGACAGCTACAATCACTCATGGACTTTTCTAAGGGCCGCTTCTACCAGACAATTGCAACAGACATGTAGGACTATCACACGGCCTTCTTCAGTTATGTCAGGAACCTGGTGGACACTTACTGATATGCTGTGAGTTACTGCATACTGACTAAACCTACCCTAAACACACTGGCATTGCCTACATCCTGGCAAACAGGTTCAGTGCAGATGTCTCCCACTCATCCCCCCTAAGGAGCGACTATCCATCCCAACAGAGTATAACCTCCCTGACATCACACAGTAACAGGTGAGTGCTGCCCTCCCCACAGCGTACATCACAGTATCAATGTGACCAGATGGTGTCCCAGCCTGCATCCTACATGAGCATCATGACAAACGCAACCCTCACATTACATTACTGTTTAATATCAGAGTTACCACAGGATATGTACCCAAGGAATGGTGTACTGCAACAGTGGTCCCACTCCACAGAGTTGGTGCCACAACGGACCACAGGCAGTATTGCCCTATAAGCCTCTGTTGCCTGTTCTGCAAAGCTATGGAGCATATTGTCATAGGACTCATACACATAGACATTGGGAACCTACAGACACTGTGTCCTACACATCTCAGCATTGTTGTGGGCAGATCTTGCCTCTTGAACCTGTTTGTATTCTTTAAATGGCTAACAGGTCCATCGACATAGGGATGACTGTCCACACAGCCTACCTGAACCTTGCAAAATCCTTCAACACAATAACCCACTGGGCCATTATGCATAGGCTCACCAGCATCAATATGGACACATATCTCACACAATGGATTGATACCTAGATCAGGGATAGCACCCACATGGTCAGAATTGCAGGTGGAATGTCTGACTATACACCAGTTACACATGGCATCCCACACGGCTTGGTCCTGGGACCTCTCTTGTTCAGTATATATTTGTCTTACGTACAGGCTACCACAGGAGGAATATGGCTGAACATGTTTGCACTTGACTGCAAACTGGGTGCCATGATCAACTCTCCAGCTGCCACATGCATACTCAATCAGGGTCTCACAGAGATGGATGACTGGTGCCTTAGCCATGGCCTACAGCTAAATCCCATTAGTTGCATAGTCATCCCCTTTGGGAGTAACACCATGCCCACACATTACCACATAGGTAGTACTCCATTACATACAGTAGGAGTTGTTAGGGGTTTGGGGACAAGACTTGTTCATACTGTTGCCTTTAACATTCACGTTGCCTAAGTGGTTGGACACACCTTCTATGTGGGCCACCTTATCCCATATGGTTTCACATCTAGATCGAGTGAGGTCATTGTGCCCCTATACTCATCACATCCATGCTTGGTTACAATGCCATATTTGGGGTGTACCTTACCTGACACCTGCAGCAACTGTACTGGCCACGGAAGGTCCTCACCAAGCAGATCTAGGGACTCACACAGATGCCCTGCATAGTTCAGATGCAGTAACTCCAGCTCTACTCAGTCACTTACCACCTACTCAGATATGATGTGTGCCTGTTGTTTACAGATATACCCAACCCAGAATTACTGGACATGCTCCACCTCAGGATATCCAACTCCCTTGGAGCTACACACTCCAGGGACGTATACCTCAGCACAGATGTTAATAGGACATTGTGGAGGGACAGATTCTTATCCCAGAGGGTCCACTCACTACAGAATGTAATCCCAGTTTCACATAGGCAGAGCCACCCACTGACCACCTACTGGAGACATCTTGACGACTGTATGGGTGATTGTATATTTACCCCTGGGATATCTTCTGTGTCCCTGCTAGACAGAGGCACACTAGCCTAAACGTACATGGGCTATCTTGTGTGACCTACTATTTACACACACAGTGTAGTAATCTGACAGGGTTGCGAATGCCAATCACACTCTGGCTAGGCTTGTACATGCCCTAGGGCAGATAGCCTAGTATCAACCTCTGAACATATGCTAATGTTCAAGATGCACAATGTTTATTGCTGATACTGTTTGCAGGTCTTTATCATCTTTGCTTTACCAGTTTCCATGAACAACGTCGGTATCTGCAGAACATATTTGATTATGACAAGGTTCCACTATATTATAGATGTGTGTGTGTTGTCATATAACTGTGTGCACAGGGCAGATTGCTGTATAATGACAGGTTCCTGGGTTAACACATGCAACTGCCAGATATGTGTGGCCCACTGCTGTACTCAGACATGGCCTAAGTGTGTGAGCATGCCCAGTTCTGCCATTCCATGTTTTGTTGCCTGACATTTGTCTCATTTATTCAAGTGTGTGAGCATGCCCAGTGTGACCCTTCAGTATGTTGCTATCTGAGGTCCACTACATTTGTTGATGTGTGCGAACATGACCAATATTAACATTTATACTGTGTGTGTTGGAAGTCAGGTTCTGTTCTCAATGCAGGACTCACCTTTGTGTCATAACTCAACAAGGATTATGCTGTGCCTGCAGGGTTTCCATGGAATACTTTGTATAGACTTATCAACATTCCATCATACAAGTGGACCACTGCAATACTTTCATGGTTTAGTGGTTCAGTACTTTAGCTATAGTGCACAGTATCCTGGGTGCAAGGCCTATCACTGCTTTATATTTTCATACTGAGCAGACAAGACTGCTTAAGGACCTGTTAAGCAAATATGAGCATGTTGGCTTTTGTTCAGCTATGCCCTACTTAGACCAGGCTTGTCCAACATTGCTCAATATTCACCAACATTGCTGGACGTTGCCAAATATTACTGAACATTGACCACAGTTGTACTAGTTGGTGTGTGCGATTTTGTTTGCATATACTACATGGTGGTAATTGCTGTTTAGCACTGCTTTATATTGCTTAACACATGGCATTCATGTCTTAGGTGGTGCTGCAGGGCTGCCTATGTTGGATGCACATACTACACTCCCTGCACATGTTTGGAAGCAGGTAGCATCAACTTAGGCATCTCTTTTACTTTATGTGCGAGTCGGAGAGAGGTATCATTTCCAGAGTTCCTACTGAGCCAGTGTATTTGCTATGCGTTGCCTCTTTGCCAAGGCCAAAGCATACTGGGCACGCCTCCTTCTGCCTACTAGGGCAGGCTCAGGTTGTTCTTCCCCCGAGGTGGGGGGGCTGTTTGGCCCAGGCCTATGCTGGTCCTGCTGCAGCTGTTTTCACAGCATCATATTATGTAGCATAGCACATACCATGACAATTTGGGTACATGTAGTTGGTGAGTACTGCAAGGCTCCACCAGATGTGTCCAGGCACTGGAACCATGACTTGAGCAGCACAAACACACGCTCTATTACATTACGTGTTTGTGCATGTGCCTCATTATGGCATTCCTGTTCAGGTGTGTGTGCATTTCTGATGGGTGTCATCAGCCATGGCTCCAGTGCATAGCCAGCATCCCCCACTAGGTGACCATGTGGGATGTCCCCATTGGCAAATGTCTGGTACAGCTGTGTCAGATGCCAGATATGGGAATCATGGTAGCTTCCAGGGCAGCCTGCACACACATTCAGTATTATGCCCTGGGCATCACACATGACCTGGCAGTTGATGGAGGGGAAGCCCTTGCGGTTGAAGTAGACCCTACCCCGCTCACTGGCTGGTGCTTTGATGCATATGTGCATGCAGTCTATTGCACCCACTACCTCAGGGTATTCTGCTATTTGCTGGAAGAGACGCATATTGCTGGCCAATACCTCACGGGAATTTGGGAAATATACATGATCACTGACATGTGCTGATATGGCATCCAGAAACTGGTGTAGTACACTGGATGCTGATGCCTGTGATATCCCCATCATATCACCAGTTGGTCTCTGGAAGGTACCCGTTGCTAGTATTCTTAGGCCAACACATACCTTGGTTTCCACTGGGATGGGTTCACCTCTGTTGGTTCTGTGTGTGAGGCGTGGCCTGCATAGCTCAACAATTTGCTTCAGGAGGTCTCTGTCCACTGTATAGCGCTCCACTATCTCCAGCTCATGTAGCCTCTGGTAGGTTACCCTGGGCCTGTACACTCTTCTCCGTCTCCTCACTGTGGGTTGTCCTGCAGCATTTCCATTGTCACCACCCTCAGCATGTTGCATATGTCACCTTATAACAGCAATGGCAGCCCCTAACATTTCTTTGTCTCAGTAAAGCTTTTTCAGTTTTCACTTCTATTAGCTTACTGCACTGTATCTTGTGAGAAACATAACGGACTGTTGTTTGCAGAGTTTTAAGTGGTAGACTGGGCTAGTGCACTGCCTGTGTAATTGCCTGATTCTGATTTTTTTCACCTGCTAGCACTGCTAGTACTCCATGGTAGCTTCCTACTATTTGTTGTGCTTCCTTTTTCCTTTCTGTTTCCTCGGGGGGGGGAGCACCGTGCACACAAGCGCAAACACGCGCACAGCAGCTAACACGTGTACACACATGCTTACATGGACTAAAACTTGCTTATTCGGGTTAAAATGCATGCACACCAGCACAAACGCGCTTTCAACACTTTAAACAGCCTTATAAATGCTTACTCCGGCTTAAACGTGGGCACTCAAGCTTACATGCGCGCACACTGTCTTACTCGGGTTTACACGCGCTCACATGCATGCATACCCGCTCAACAAGAAACATTGGTGTTATCTACGGCATACACCTTTCATTTCTTGCCTTTCCCTAGCCTACCTGTTGACACACCTCTTTCCATGATGTATAAATGACAGCTGACACATGCCACTCTGCTCCAATGAGCTTCACTTCTTTCATACATACCCCCCTCATGATGACACCTATCTTCTACTCTGTTACTCCCCATATCCTACTCCTACACTCCACTGACTGTCCTCATTTGCTATGTAAACTTGCAATTCACTATCCTAACACTCATTTACATAGGATTGCCTACTATTGCTTGGTTACATGTCTTAGACTGATCTTTCCCCTTAGCAACCGCTAGTTGGTGGCCATGTTGTCTTCAGCCTGCCATTCCCTTGCATTGTACATTAACAATTTCCATAAATTCCACATTTGTGGGTTTTAATTTTTGGTATTCTGGGTTTTAGAGCGCAGCCGGTTTGTGCGGCGCTGCGCTACGCTTAAACATTGGAAATCAGCAGAAAAAAAAATTATTTTTATATTGCATCAGGAAACATTTCCAATGGCCATATATTTGGCCATTAGTATGCTTCCTGCACTGGATGCAACCTTTATTTGGAGCTGTTACGGCTCCATTTTTCTATTTGCAGAACGGTACTCAGTTGTCAGCTGAGTACATTTCTGCAAATAACACTGTTCTTACTTGGACAGGTACGGGTTTCCTGAATCGCAAATCTACCTCATTTGCATGCCTTTCACCTGCAATTGAGGTAATTTGCATATCCCTGCCTTGTCCGTATAAGAGCCATTTTAGGAGCTGTTTTACATGCTCCTACAGTCTCTTCCTGGATCGCTCATCAGACATGATGGCTGCATGGAGTCTTACTCTACTCTTAGACTCCATGCAAGCCATCGTGAATCCAGCCCTAGAATTATTAAAAATCTAAAGAATTTTCTTCTAGTACTGTGGGACTTCTAATGGAGATGATTGATTTAGTGTTACGTTAGAAGATTTACTTGTAAAGTTAAAATGTAGTGTATTTATTAATGTGTTTTGAATGTAGATCATTCTATGTGGGAAGAACTAAAAGGGAGTTATACAAAATAATCTACAAACATATTTTTGCAATTACACATGGAGATATGAAAACTGCTATGAGCAAACATTATATAGAAATGAAATGCAAAATTAATTTTAAGTGCATAGTATCAGATGTTTTAATGAATGGACATAATATTATTAATGTTGAAGAAGAGTTAGGATGGTTAGAGTACTGTTGGCAAGTAAGGTTAAATGCATGCTTCCCCCAGGATTAAATAATAGGGAGGTGTTTGCAATGTATTTGAAAAGGAAGGGGTTAAAGCACTAAGTCAGTTTTAGAATAGATGTACTGTGAATAGTTTTTATTAAGCAATGTGATCAATTTATTATTAGGTATTGTTATTATCTTTTTAAATTTAGTTATGTGACATGTTTAAATTGAAGTCGTGTGACAGGTTAATGAGTATATAAATGTTTAATGGAGTGTTGAAGCCTTAGTCTGAAGAAGTCTTTAATTGAGAAGATGAAAGCTAACTATTGGGTTTGTAGTTCGAATAAATATTGCTGGTTTTACTGTACTGATACAGCATTTTTATTTTATTCATATTGATAAAAATATTCAAAATAATTATAAAAACATTTGATACAATATCCAAATCACATAAAATGTATGAAAAAGGAAAACAAATGTATTTTTTCATTGTGTGCTACTTTTTTGCATTAACTAAAGCTATTTGAAGTATCCGAAGTGTGCAAAATGTTGACTTGTGTGAAGTAACACAGTACAGTTATCTTCAGAGCAAAGTCATTTCAAAGAGATTTTGTGCATTTGAATATCATTACAAGTACCTGGTGTGTGTGCATGTTCATACATATTTTCAAGGGCCATATTTGCATTGTATTTAAACATAGTTTGTTGTCATGGCAGAAGGATTTCAAAGACTAAGTCTGCTTGTGTTTGATACGGACACAATGATTGTGTTCAACAACTGGCTAAGCTTCTGGTGTCATTCAAAGGGGATCCAGTATCTGTCTGCCTGGGAAGACATGATCGACAAACCATGATGCTTTGCCAGAGATGGTCTGCACCTGTCACCCATGGGATTCAGATTACTGGCTAAAGCTCTTCCCACCCCTATAGTACCTTTTTTAGGCAAGCTTCAAAGGACAAAACCACCACCATAACAAATACAAGCATGCAAAATCTGAAGGTAATGCTACTCAATGCTAGAAGTCTAAACCTCAAAATGCACTCTCTCGAGGCACTCCTAAAAATGGAAAACATCGATATCTGTGCAGTAACTGAGACCTGGTTCAAGGCTCTAGAGAACAGCCCTGCAATACCAGGCTACAACTCTTACCACACTTTTCGGCTACAAAACCACCCCCACCCCCCCAGTAAGGAAACCTCCGTAAAAAACTTCTCCAAAGCCAACTTCATGCTACTGAAGTCAGAAGTGAAAAACTTCATGACACCCATGCAGACAGGATATGAAAGTTCGACTGCTGAATCCTGCACTAAGCAACTGTAAGAACACATCCACTCATGCATGAATCATGCCATCCCGAACAGAACCAAGATTCTCTCCTCCAAAAAAAAGAAGCCAATCTGGTGGTCCCCTGCTATAAACAAACTATACAACAGAAGGAAGAAACTGTTGCAGAAAAGATGAAAATCCCAGGATGCAAAAAACTCCCTCACCAGCCTCAGTAAGAAGCTGAGATCCCTCATAAAATCCTCAAAAACTAGTTACGAAAATAAAATTGCCAAAGATTCCAAAGACAACCACAAGACATTCTATAGTTATGTCAAGAATCTAAATGGCAATGCACAGATCTGCTCTGAGCTACAACAGAATGGCATTAAATATATTGATCCCAAGGATTTTGCCAATATCCTAGCAGATGGATTTAGTGCCACCTTCACCCCCCTCTCAACCCCTAAAGGGCCCATCTCAATACCAAAAGATTGCCATATTCTGGTAATCACGGCCACACAGGTAGAAACCGCACTCTCCAAAGCTAAGAATACAGCATCCATGGGACCAGATGACATCCCGGGCTGTGTGCTACATGAACTATAAAATGAACTGGCACCTCATCTAAGTATCATGTTTAATCAACGCCTCACCTCAGCCTTCATGCCCACTGAGTGGTGCACAGCTACAGTTATCCCACTCCACAAGGCGGGATCCACCTTAGATCCTGGGAACTCCCATCCCATCAGTCTGACGAGCCTGGTCTGCAAGGGCATGGAATGTATTATCATGGAACTTATAAACAAAGACACTGGCAACCTTCAAACTCTGGATCCCACCCACTTTGGGTTCATGAAGGGCCGCTCTTGTCTCCTGAACCTGATTGACTTCTTCGTATCAGTCTCCAGAGCTGTGGATGAGGGTAAGGCGGTCCAGACAGCCTATCTGGACCTCACCCAGGCCTTCGACAACATCCCCACTCTGGAATCATAGATAAACTTACTAAGCTGGGCATAAATCCCTACATCACTCAATGGGTTGCCAACTGGCTTACTGACAAAACCCAGACTGTAAAAGTAGCCGACTCCAAATCCAGCTCCAGACAAGTGACAAGTGGAGTACCTCAGGGTTCAGTCCTGGGACCACTCTTGTTTGGCATCTACTTCTCTGAAGTACAGACCAACACTAAGGGACTCTGGCTAACAAATTTCGCAGATGACTGAAAACTGGGAGCCATTACTGAATCCCCAAATTATGTGGATATTATACAAAAGGGCCTTACAGAAACAGATGCCTGGTGCCAGAGCCATGGGCTCAAGCTTAATGCCAATAAATGTATAGTTATCCCCTTTGGAAAAAAATCATGTACCCATGAATTGCCACATAGGTGGCAGTACACTAAACATCGAAAGTGTGATGAGAGACTTAGGGACACAGGTGGACAATAGTCTCACCCTCGATAACCACATTGCCACAACAGTCAGGAAATCCTTCTATGTGGCACACCTCATCACTAAGGGCTTTTCATACAGAAAAAAGGAGGTCACTGTCCCACTGTACTCATCCCTCATTAGACCCATTATAGAGTATAATGCCTGTTTGGTATGTACCTCACAAGACATCTGCAACATCTGGAAAGGCCGCAGAAATACCTCACTAAAAGAATCACAGACCTAAAGCAGATGCCATATGCTGACCATCTAAAATAAACTCCAGCTATACTCTGTGGATATCGTTTACACAGAGGCAATCTCTGCTTAACATACAAGGCCATGTTCAACCCTGAGCTGTTGGACATGCTCCACTTAAAGAAATCCCAATCCCTCAGAGCCACACCCTCCAGGGGTCTAAACCTTGTCATCACAATGAACAAAACATGCTAGAGGGATAGGTTCCTGACCCAGAGACTCCCCATACTCTGGTATAGACTGCCCATACATGTCAAGCAGAGTGCCCCCTTGGCCCTCTTCAAAAGGAACCTTGATGATTGGATGGGAGATAGGAAATTCACCCCAGGGATCATGTCAGTCGCTCTGCTAAACAGGGGTCCAGGGAAGTAAATAGTGTGGGAAGAAATATCCAGGGAATTGTTATGGCTAGGCTTGTATAGGCCCTAAGGCCGATAACCTAGTACCAACCTATGAACCTATAACAATATTGCAGAAAATTGGAGAATGTTTGAGGAAGTGTACAATATTTTCATACAGGCTGATTTTTCTGACAAAGGCACATGTACAAAGGCATTTATTCTGCTTATTTTAACTGGTTCAGAAACCATTGAAAAGGAGTGTTCATCGAAAGATGCCATATTGTGGTACCGGCTGCAACACAAGAAGACCCTGAGTGCTTAAAATGTAAATTTAGAAAAATTCATAACCCCCAAATGAATATTACAATGGAAAGCCACTTATTTTATACAAGGGATCAAAATCTTCATGAAATTTTTGCAGCATATATAACTGACTTGAGAAATAAGGCAAAAACAAACAGATTTGGTGATTTAAGAGATGAGCTGATAAAAGACAGGCTTGTGTGTGGTATTAAAGATTATGCAGTGAGAAATATTTTGCTTTGAGACACTGATTTAACTTTTAATAAGGCCATTGAGATTTGTTGGATATATGAGCTCACAGAAAAGCACACAAATATGCTTACAAATGAGAAATGCATGCTGTCAGTGTTTTCCAGTGCTAATATCCATAGAATGCAGCACGTGGTTAAAATATACAAGCCTAAGGGCATGGCAACACCCTGGGTCCCCTAATAAAACTGGTGGAAGCTTCAGTGAAACCTAGAGCCTTTCTAGCAAGTTCCAGGGCAGCTATAGTAAAATCCAGAGCATGTTACGTGAAGCACAGGGGTGACTCAGCAAAACCTGAATCTAGTCTCATACTCAGCTGTTGTAATTGTGGAGGTAGTCATGAACCGAAAAGAGAAAAATGCTAAATCTTTCGATCAGCAGTGCCACAAATGTAAAAAGTGGAATCATTTCAAGAGGTTCTGTAAATCAAACAAGACTCATTCTTTTACTAAAAGAGAACATTCAGATAGGCAAGTTGATCAACTAGAAAGCTGTAACCCTACTTTTTATGTTGCTGGTGTGTCAGTGTCAGTCAATGCAGTAGATTTGTGGGCAAGGAATGAAGTATTTTGCACTGTTCTGATTAATGGGAGACCTGTAGAGCTCAAAGCTGATACTGGCTCAAAGTGCAATGTTATGTCAGTAGAAAAGTTTGCCAAAGTAAGTGCTGGTGAGAAGATTGATCTGGCAAAGTCTGCAATACTTATGGCTTATGGTAGTGAAGAAATGCAAACCAAAGGCTTAGTAGTGCTTTCTTGTTACTCTGCTGGGAATAGCTATCACTTGCAGTTTTACATAGTCAAGAGACTTGTGTAGTCATTATTAGGCCGCAGAGACAGTTTGAAAATGGGACTCCTTTCATTTAATAAGGAAGTCCACCATGTAATCTTGAATGATAACAACTTAAATTTCACCCACACTATTTTTTCTGACTATGCTGATCTTTTTGAAGACAAGTTAGGCAAACTCCCAGTCATTTACTTCATGAAGTTAGCCCAGTTATCAGATTTGAACAAAGCACTAAAATGACCTCATCATCCAATGGATACAGTCAAAGAAGTTGCTGCTTTCATGCCAAATGTCACTGTTTTTTTTTCTGTCTTAGATGCGAAAGGTTTGTTTTGGCATACTTTGCTTGACTGTAAATCTTCATTGCTTCCCACTTTCAGTACACCATTTGGAAGTTACAGATTTCTGAGAATGCCATTTGGAATACATTCTGCCAGTGAAGTCTTTCAATGTGCAATGGAGCATTTTTTTCTGGCTATCCATGTGCTATTATAGTATGTGATAATGGTGAAGTCAAACATGATAGAACCCTCAAGAAAGTTATGGAAAGAACTTGTGAAGTGAATCTTAAGTTGAATCCTCAGAAATGCAAATTCAGGCTACAAGAAGTTACTTATGTTGGTCATTTGTTTATCAGTTCAGGCTTACGACCAGATCCTTCTAAGCAAACAGCAGTTCTTGAGATGCCAGATCCAGATGAAGTCCAAGCCCTACAATGTTTTCTTGGCATGGTCAACTATTTTGGAAAGTTCATTCCAGATTTGAGTGAATTTTCAGCACTGCCCAGAGAGCTGACACAGAAAGATATAACCTGGTCCTGGTCAGAACAACACTAAAGAACATTTCATGTCCTGAAACAGAAAATGGCCAGTCCACCTACTTTAAGATATTATTACTAGCTGAGTTAAGTATAAACTTGCAGTGTTAAAGATTGTACTGCATTTTATTTTTCTGTCTATTTAATTGTTTCATTGAATATTGTGGTCTGTGTCTCTCTGTAGTTATTTATTTTTCTATTTAATTGTTTCATAGAATACTGTGGTCTCTCTCTGTCTCTGCAGTAAGCGGGGGATATTGTGTTCACTTCATTGATATTCAGTGTTAAACTCTTAGCCTAGAGGGTTTCTCTGTATTTATAAGTGTTAGTCAAATATCTTTGAATTTATTACTGCTCAATATCTGAGTTGTTTGGCTTCTGCTACATACAATCAACTGCATTACTAGCTGAGTTAAGTACAAACTTGCAGTGTTAAAGATTGTACTGCATTTTATTTTTCTGTCTGTTTAATTGTTTCATTAAATATTGTGGTCTGTGTCTCACTGTAGTTATTCATTTTTCTATTTAATTGCTTCATAGAATACTGTGGTCTCTCTCTCTGTCTCTGCAGTTACTTTCTGGCCCACCCTCCCTGTTCCTGTTATGGTAATAATCTTGGTGGCTTTAGAATTGCCTGCCCCTCCTGTAAATTTGGCTTTGAACACTCCTCCTGTGTCTATCTCGTTTGCTCACTCAAACGAGTACAGTGAGATCATATTTTGACTTCAGACACTCCTACCAGTTCCATCTGTTCAGCTCTATCCCAGCTCTATTCCAGTCTAGTGTCACTAGCTCATTCTATCTAATACAGAGAGAACATTTGTGAAGGGCAAGCCACTTAGGTCCTTAATTTTGAATTATCTTCTGTTTCTCCTTTCTCCCTTTCCACTTTCCAAAAAAAAAAAAAAAATCGTCTAAGCTTATTTCCTGCCTTTCCTGTAACTAGTCTAGTCCAGATACAGATTTGCTGTACCCAGGACTGTTTGTAAACTTCTGAACCCCTCAAGCCTTTCTGTGTTTAACAACTAAACAGGACAAAACAATACAAAAAACCATTTTGTCTGACATAAAAAATAATTTATTTTGACATGATGCAGGAAATACACAATATTATTGAACATATAATTTAGTATTTAATTTGTTTACTAAGCATCACCGTGGTGGGCAATACTACACCTACATCACTAATTATTACAATATTTTATTTTTTTATTAAGGGATGTTTATAAGTTTTAAAAGTAAGTTTTTGGGTTATATACAGCCTGTGGGTTTGTTATAATTTTTTGTTAATGTTTTTTTTTTTTTTTATTTTTTCCACAATAATACAGTTGGTTTAGTCTTGTTGTTTTTTTTTTTTTTTTTTTTTTTTTTTTTTTACTTTTGTGTCTGTTTTTTTGATAACATTTACAAGGCCAATTTAATTTAAGGAAGGAGGAGGAAGAATTTTTAAGCTTTATACATTTAATTTCCCTGACCCAGATAATCATTATTGAAAAACATAAGCTGCTGAGCTGGAGCTGGTCACTCAGGAATTTTTATATTTACCAACCAAAGCAAAATTACATGTACAATTATTTATTTTTATTGCCATATTGTAAATAGAATAAAATGCATTATATACTATTTGCTTTTAAACTAGCACTTTATACATGTTTAAATACATATTTTTTAACAGTGTTGGAGGGAAGCCTTCTAGCTTATCAGTGGAAGTGGTAAGCACTAGCTAGCCTATCTACCACAAGAGTGGTTTCTGGCCCAGAAATTGTAGTTTATTGGCCGTTTGGCAGTTTTTCCATATCTTTCAACTTTCTGGTTTAAAAGCCCACATTTGCACTTGTTTCCCACCTTTCCTGTAACTAGTCTAGTCCAGATACAGATTTGCTGTATCACTGTTTGTAAGCTTCTGTGCCCCCCCCCCTCAAGCCTTTCTGTGTTGGAGGGAAGCCTTCAAGTTTATCAGTGGGAGTGGTAAGCACTAGGTAGCCCATCTACCACAAGAGTGGTTTCTGGCCCAGAAATTGTAGTTTATTGGCCATTTGGGCAGTTTTTCTACCTTTTTCAACTTTCTGGTTTAAAAGCCCCCGTTTCTGCTTGTTTCCCACCTTTCCTTTAACTAGTCTGGTCCAGATACAAATTTGCTGTTTCTAGGACTGTTTGTAAGCTTCTGAGCTCCCCAACCCTTTCTGTGTTGGAGGGAAGCCTTCTAGTTTATCAGTGGGAGTGGTAAGCACTAAGTAGCATATCTACCACAAGATACAGGTACAAATTCTTAGTTTTAGCACTTGAATTTGCTTATTCATGCTCAGCACTTGTTCAGAACTTGTTGTTAGCACTAAATAAGCTACAAATTACTACAGTGTTCAACCTTCCTATTTATCTAGAGGAAAACAGTTTTTGTACTCACTTTCCTCACTTGTCTAGAGGAAAGTAGTTTTTTATTCAGGCATGTCCAAGGGTCAGCTCCCAGTGTTCTCTCCTGTCTATTTGATGAATCTGGGCATCTTGGGTCAATGTAGCAATTGCCTCATGTACACAGACAACCCTCTCCTCCTACCACCCAACACCACAACCTGTGAGAGATGCACTTATCTAGCCAGACTGGAGGTAAAGCTCTCTCCAACCAAGACTGAAATTGACAGTCTAGAGGAGAAGGTATACACGTCCACCACACCACACTCATCACATAGTCCTACTAAACCTACACCACCAAAAGCCACCCATAGAAACACCAAAACATTTGCAGATTCTCTCACTAATAATCTGCTCAAGCAACAGGGACTTCCAAAGCAGAAACGCAAGCAAACTCCACCCCCCCAACACAACACAAATGACACATAGCCCACAGACTCAGTGTACCAATAAACCACAGCCCATAAGGCAAAACAACGTACCCAACACATTAGTCATAGGTGACTCTATAGTCAGGCAGACTGATGTCCCACTCACCAGGCTAAACAAGGAGAAGGTTACTGTCAGCCGCCTTTCAGGTGCCAGTATCTGCCACAAAAACCATGCACTCAGGTCACTCCACAACAAGTACAAATGTGACTCTGCCATTGTCCATGTTGGTGTGAATGACCTGAGATGTACCTCCCTGGACTACATGAAAAGAGACATGGAAGAGCTCTCTGATCTTGTAGCCCAGGCAGGCATGACCCTAGCCCTGAGTAGCATCCTGCCATCACCCAGAATGATACCGCAGTACAAAGACAAAATGATTGACTTCAACAATTGGCTAAGCTTCTGGTGTCATTCAAAGTGGATCCAGTATCTGTCTGCCTGGGACGACATGGTCGACAGACCACAATGCTTTGCCAGAGATGGCCTGCACCTGTTGCCCCTGGGATTCCGGATACTGGCTAAGGGTCTTGCCGGCCCTATAGTGCCTTTTTTAGGCAAGATTCAAATGACAAATTCACCACCATAACAGGAACAGGCAAGCAAAAACTGGAGGCAATGCTACTCAATGCTAGAAGTCTAAATCTCAAAATTCACTCACTCGAGGCACTCCTTAAAATGGAGAACACTAATATCTGTGCAGTGACTGAGACCTGGTTCAAGGCTCTGAGAGCACCATTGCATTACCAGGCTATAACTCATACCACACTTTTTGGGCCATCTAACCTGGAACAGAACACCAAAGGCAAAGGTGTGTCCATATTCATTAAAGATATCCACACCTCCAGGCTAGTTGTGTAGCATAATGCATCCGAGGTTATCCAAGTGCAGCTAATTCTGGGCAAAACTGCAATCCAAATTGTAGCTTGCTACATATCCCCCACCATGTCCCAGGATTCCCACTCTTCTTTTCTTGATATACTGGAAAATATTAGGGTTCAACCAAGCACCCTAATAATGGGTGATTTCAACTACCCCACCATTAACTGAGAAAACTACTCGTGTACCAACTCCTTCGCTCAACGCTTTCTGGAATTCATAAATTCCAATGCCCTGGATCAACTTATCCACACCCTCACCAGGGGTAACAATATCCTAGACTTAGTCATTACCAACATGAGTGACAGGTGTTCCACACCTGAAGTCAACTCCTCATTGGTCAAATCCAACCCTAAGCAAATCACCCTAGATATCCGCATCCTGCCCCCTCCCACCATTAAGGAAACCATGGTAAAAAATTTCTCCAAAGCCAACTTCATGCTTCTTAAGAAAGAAGTGGAGAACTTCATGACACCCATGCAGATGGACAATACAGTTACGACTGCTGAATCCTACACAAATGCACTCTATAAGCACTTACATGAGTGCATGGATCATGCTATCCCAAACAGAACCAAGATGCTATCCTCCAAAAAAAGGAAGCCAATCTGGTGGTCCCCTGCCATAAACAAACTCTGCAACAGAAGGAAGAAACTGTTGCAAAAGAGTAAAATCTCCTGAGTGGAGGAGCTCCCTGGTCAGCCTCAGTAAGAAGCTGAGATCCCTTATAAGATCCTCCAAAGCTAGCTATGAAAACAAAATTGCCACTGATTCTAAGGGCAACCACAAAGCATTCTATAGATATGTCAAGAATCACAATGGCAACACCCAGATCTGCTCTGAGTTACAGTACAATGGCATGAAAATTACAGAACCAACTGATATTGCCAACATCCTGGCAGATAGGTTCAGTGTTAACTTTACCCCCCTCTCACCCCCTAAAGGGCCCATATCTATACAGGAAGAATGCAGAGTACCTGTAATCACATCTATGCAGGTAAAAGCTGCACTCTCTAAAACCAGAAACACAGCATCCATGGGACCGGACAACATCCCAGGCTGCATTTTACATGAACTTCAGAATGAACTGACTCCACACCTACACATCATGTTCAATCATAGTCTCACGTCAGGCTTTGTACCACTGAATAGCGCACAGCAACAGTTATCCCACTCTACAAAGGGTGAGCCACCACTGATCCTGGGAACTATTGCCCTATTAGCCTGATGAGCCTGGTCTGCAAGGCCATGGAATGCATCATCATGGAACTCATAAACAAAGACATTGGTAACCTCCAAACTCTGGACCCCATCCAGTTCATTTGTGAAAGGCAGATCATGCATTCTGGACCTGGTCGACTTCTTTGAGGCACTCACCAAAGCCATAGATGAGGGTAAGGTGGTTCACACAGCCTATCTTGACCTCGCCAAGGCTTTCGACACCATCCCCCATTCTGGAATTATAGCTAAACTCACTATACTAGGTATAAATCCCTACGTCACAAGATGGGCTGTCAAGTGGCTCACTGACAGAACCCACACTGCAAAAGTTGTAGACTCCAAATCTGACTTCAAATCAGTGACAAGTGGAGTACCACAGGGTGCAGTCCTGGGACCTATCCTGTTTGGTATCTACTTCTCTGAAGTACAGGCTAACACAAAAGGCCTCTGGCTAATGAAATTCACAGATGACTGCAAACTAGGAGCCATAGTCGAGTCCACAAATGATGTGGACATCCTATAGAAGGGCCTCACTGAGACAGATGCCTGGTATCAGAGGCATGGCCTTAAACTCAATGTCAAAAAGTGCATTGTTATCCCCTTTGGTAAAAGATCTGTACCCATGAACTACCCCATAAATGACAGTCTATTTAATGCCAAATGTGTGATAAGAGACCTTGGGACCCAGGTGGACAAAAGTCTCTCCTTTGATAATCACATCACCACAGTAGTGAGGAAATCCTTCTATGTGGCACACCTCATTACAAAAGGGTTCTCATCCAGGAAAAAGTGGTCATTGTTCCCCTCTACTCAGCACTCTATTGACCCATTATAGAGTACAACGCCCCTTTTGGAATGTAACTCACAAGACATCTGCAGCAGCTGGAAAGGCCACAGAAGTACCTCACAAAGAGGATTACTGGCCTCAAACAGGTACCCTAAACTGACTGTCTCAAAAAACTCCAGCTTTACTCTGTAGCATATCGCCTACTCTGAGAAGATCTCTATCTAACATATAAAGTTATGTTAAACTCAGAGCTGTTGGACATGCTACACCTAAAGAAATCCCAATCCCTCTAAGCTACACACTCTAGGGACCTAAACCTTGTCAGCACAATAAACAGAACATGCAGAAGGGATAGATTCCTGTCTCAGAGACTTCCTATACTCTGGAACAAGCTACCCATTTATGTCAAGCAAAGTTCCTCATTAGCACTCTTCAAGAAAAAATCTTGATGAGTGGGTGGGAAATAGAAAATACACCCCTGGGATCACTTCTGGTGCTCTGCTCAACAGTGGCACAGGAAATTAACTTTCTTGGGTGGCGTAAGCCAGGGAACCATGTTGGCTAGGCTTACTGAGGCCCTTGGGCTGATAGCCTAGTACCTACCTATGGACCAATGAACCTATGATATTTACAAACCAGTAACTCTTTCCTGTGATGCTTCTAAGTTTAGTATTGGTGCAGTCATTCTTCAAGAGTGTAGACCAGTAGCCTATGCATGAAGAACTGTAACCCAAACTGAAATTCAGTATGTTCAGCCAGAGAAAGAACTCTTGGCAATTGTGTTTGCATGTTCGAAGTTCCATGATTATATTTATGGATGACCTATTCAAATTGAAACAGACCACTAACCTTTTATCGCTATTTTGAAAAAGCCAATGCACACAGTTCTTGCTAGAGTGCAACACACGATGCTCAAATTGCAAAAGTACAATTTCAATCTCATTTACACAAAAAGCAAATTTCTTTATCTTGCTGATTTTTTATCCAGGTCACCCAGAAAAAAACACTGAACAGCATGAAAATGAAAGACCTGATTTTGAAGTCAAGGAAGTGAGAAATTTTTCTTCCACAGGTCTTGATGAGCTTAGAATTCACACAGCTTCAGATCCAGAAGCTCAATCACTTTATCAGTCAAGGATGACTGTCAAAGTTATCTTGCTTACCAACAGACGTGCAGCAGTATTTTCCTCGTAGAGACGAGATTTTGATAGAAAATGGCATCATCATGAAAGGCCAAAAAGTGATTGTTCCAAAATCTTTGCAACAAGAGTATATTATGATCTTGCATTGTGGCCTTTCAGAACTGATTCTACCAATAGAAGGGCAAGAGGAATTGTATTTTGGCCTTCTATGTCAAACGATATCAAGAAGGTACTTTCATCTTGTTCTGTTTGTAATAATACTAAGCCACGTCAACAAAAAGAACCACTTCAGTTAAGCCAGATTCCTGAACTATCTTGGTTGAGAATAGCCACAGACATTTTCGAGTGAAATGGTCAAAATTACTTGGTGTTAGTGGACTCTTATTCAAATTGGTTCGAGATTGACCTACTTCCTAATCTGACATCCAGTACTGTCATTACTAAGTTGAGACATTTTCTGACAATGGTAGTCTACACAGTCATTTCTGACAATGGTGCAGAATTTACAAGTTAGCAGTTTAAGAGATTTGCTGAAATGTGGGACTTTGTTCATATTATGAGTAGTCCTGAATACCTGCAGTCAAACGGCTTGGCTGAATGTGCAGTTCAAAGTGCAAAACAGCTGTTAGAGAAATCAAAATAGGACAATACTGATGTTTTTCCTAAATATCCTGAAGCTCAGGAAAATTCCTCGTGATAATCATCTTGGTTTGCCTGCCCAGAGACTTATGTCGAGACAAACCAGAACCACATTACCAATCAGTAGCAATTTGCTGGTTCCATGTGTTAAAAACAACAAAGTTGTAAAAGCTCAATGCTTGAAAAAGTGTTTGTCCCAGAAGTCCTACTATGATAAGTCCAGCAAATGTTCAAGCCATTAAAAGAAGGGGAGATAGTGAGGTTGCAGAAAACAAAAAGGTTTTGATCAGATTGGATTTGTGAAAGTTTGTGTCAAGAGCCAAGATCGTACATCATAGAATCATAGGGAATGGAATTTTGGTGGAAATGGAAGCATTTATTATTGGTGTCTAAGCCAGTGTTACAGCATTTTGCCTGTAATAAAGACTCTAATTCTCAGAGTGACTTATCCAATGTTCCAGTACCTGAGGACATTCCAGCAGATATACCTGTTCCTGAGAAAAATCACAGAGTCCTAAAGCAGAACTTTCCCCATTGACTGTCCCTGTTGCTAAACTCAGTCCTAACTATTACATTACAAGATCATGTTGCATTTCCTGACCTAGTTCCAGATACACGGCAACCTGGACATGAATGTTGTTTTGTTTATTGCATGCCTATTCAAATGTCATTGTCACTGTGAGACAGCTCAGTAAAGAGGGAGGATGTAGATCAAAGTGTGTGATATACCTTTAAGAAGCTTTCCAGTCAGCAGGCACAAACATATAAATACAGAACACGTACTAGCAAGAGTGCCATTTAGTAGTGAGCAGCCGAGGTGTAAGCATGCATGTGTTTAATAGTCAATCAGTTAGCTCATTTAAGATTAATGTTCCTGCTATCTATCCTGATGTGTTTGTGCGCAATAAGCTACTTAAACAAACACCCCACCTCATCATCTTATTCAAATACTCAAGATGATCAACAGCATTTGCCAGATGTTTGTCCCTAAAACAATACACAGTCATCTGTTGTGTCTTTTTATTTATTTGGAGAACCAGTGGGTGAAGCTTTTCACTCAGGGTACCATAGCCATATCTGCCCACCCAAAATTCAGCCATCACTGAAGAAGAAAGCCAAAATTGGGCATACTAATCCTTCTTCTGTCTAACTTCCACCAGACATCTCAATTGGATTGAATGAAGAATCCGAGGGCTGTCCAGTGTCAATGTCATCTCTCTCTCTGCTGTAACCCAGTATGTGGATAACACGGACCTGTCTACCTACACATCTGCTGTGGTTGTGCCTTTCTTTATCTGGTGTAGATGTGGAAGGAGAACCAGAGCTGATTATTTCAGAGATACCTATGGGGATTCCCCAAATACTTGTTAGGAAAGAGAGGCCTGGTACCTTCACTGAATCTAGGCTGGGGTTTGAACCCCTTACATTTGTTAAAGCTGATCCACTGAAAAAGAAGCAGAAGACTAAGTACGTGACCCCTGTGATAAATGATACTTACAAAGAATGGCAGGATTTTGTTCAGGGAATTTTCAGTGCTCTTATGTGTCTTTAACCCTATCAAGGATTATGTGTTACCACACCTATTCTCCGCTCTTAAACTTCTTCGATAAGTCCTAAGGACTTCCCAAATCCACTATCCTCTTGCCCTGCAGTCAGAAGAAGAATATTCACTCTCTCTCTCCTGACTCCCTTATGGAAGAATTGTCCTTTGAGTATGTGGTAGCTTGTATCATGTAAGACTTTAAGTAGGACTATTTCTAGGTTTCTGATGTTCAAAAAAGATACTATGAAATCTTGAAAATAAAATTTCCTCAGCCTTCTGCAGTCCTAGAATGCCGGTTGACCTTTTGGATACTTTCACTGAATCTTTTCAGGTCACTGATTCTCAACCTCCTGCCACTAAGAAACTGAACAGGTTCTGTAAAGTTCCTGAAGCTCAAACGTTTTGGTATAAAATCCCTTCCTCTGCTCCTGCTGTTATTTCTGTAGCTACTGGTAAACCATTCAAGTTACTGTCCTCTTCTAAACTTTTACCTTTTGATAAGGACAGCTATGTCATGGACAAGTATGGTAAAAAAGTATACACCACTGCTGCCTTAGCTTTCATGGCTATTAATTACCAGACCCATAACTAGGAATGTCCTTTCTCCTCTCTCCCAACCTGGGGTGTTCTGGCCGATATGCTTGATTTGAAAGGTAAGACTTCTGGCATTCCCCCTTTTGAGCTGTGCTTGTCAGGTGGCTCATCATTCTCTTAATGCTGCTGATGCTTCCTCTAAGTCAACTGGATTTGGATCAGTAATGAGGAGGTATTCGTGCTTGTGCCTCTAGCATCTGCCTGTAGGCAAGAAGGCCAAATTATTATACTCTCCCTTAGACAACCAGAATCTCTTTGGTATTGCTGCTGCTGAATTATTTATGACCCTTCAGGATAAGGATAAAGGTATGCAAGATCTGAGACAAATCTCTGTCTCTCCTGTTCCTAAGTTTCAAAGAAATTATCCATCTAAGCCTTCCTCTGTTCATAGGCCACCAAAACAGCCTTCTAGGGACAAGAGGGATTTTAAGAGAGTTTTTCTGGACAAGTCTTCTCAGGGTTTTAAAAGTGAAAAACCTCCTTTCCCTGACAAATCTGCTACTATTTGACATTCAGCCATGCCTAACATTAGTCAGATTCATAGGAACAGTGAAATATGGATCTGTACTAGGCCAGCTGCCTTTGCTGGCCATTTTAAGCCTAGCCAATTTCTCTAATTGTGAGATGTATCTACAAGGCAAACACCTTAACCAATATGTCAATCCCCTCTAAAAGTGTTTGTGTGTGTGTGTGTGTGTGTGTGTGTGTGTGCGTGCGTGCGTGTGTGTGTGTGTGTGTGTGTGTGTGTGTGTGTGTGTGTGTGTGTGTGTGTGTGTGTGTGTGTGTGTGTGTGTGTGTGTATGTGTATATATAAATATGTATGCACATACACACACAAACATACATACATTATTGGTTCATAGATAAGTACTAGGCTAGCAACCATTTTGGGCTATTTTAAGCTTAGTCAATTTCCCTTTTCAAAGGTAAGACTCAAATCCTGTACCTTGTGTCTGTGAGGTAAACACCTTAACCATTATATCAACCCTCAATCTTCTGTCCCTCAGGTTGAGTCTTTCTTTCCTTGTTTGGCAAAAGATAACCGTGGATACTTGGGTGGTTTCCATTATCCATCATTATTTTATGGTCTGGGAGTACCTTCCTCCATTCTCATGCCTTCCTCAGCCTCTTTCTTGTGAGCTCCCACATATTTCTTTAGTCCTTCAGGATCTGGTGGTACAATGAACCATCTAGCCTGTCCCCTTATCTTAACAGGGAACAGGTTTTTATTCCAAGATGTTTCTGGTTCCCAAGAAGGATGGGCTGCAGAGGTCCACTCTAGATCTGTCCTTTCTCAACACATTCCTCAAGGTTAAATAAAACAAACCACACTGGAGCCAGAATCAAGTTGAACGCTTTCATCCCGTTTATTACAGAAATTCCTCAGAACTAAAAATCAATTACAGCCATTGCCTTTTATAAAACCAATTAATTATGACATTATTTCCCTAACTGATACTCAATCATCATAAAGTGAAACACATAAAAAAAAAAAATATATATATATATATATATATATATATATATATATATATATAAAAATATGTACAAATTTACAAACATCTGCTAAATCAAATAAATACAATAAATGTGAATATTCAAACCTATCAAAAATATACATTTATAAATATCTATATATGCATTAGAACTATATGCATATATTTCTACTTAATTATTCACATAATTCTAGTGGCTTTTCACAGAAATCTTGTTATTAATGCCTGGATTTATATCCGCCCTTAGAAAAATCTGCCATTTTAGCTCTATACTTTCTAAAAAATAATTAAAAGAACTTACAAATTTGTCCTTTTTAACTTTTTAGACTACAAAAAAAAGTAAACTTCTTAAAATGTGTGCACTTCACTGAGTGCTTAGCCAACGCATTACTTAAATCCTTATTTTAAGCTATGCAATATAAAAACGCTACTGCGTAAGATAATATAAAATAAAAATATAAAATATATATATATATATATATATATATATATATATATATATATATATATATATATATATAAAACACAAGCTACCTAGCCAATCCAGTATATACAAATATGAATACACAAGGATTTTTAACAGCATTGAGGCCACTATGACTAAACTAGCTAACAGTAAGAAGAGAAAAATAGCAAGGGACGTTCAGCAATATGCTACTAGAACTGCATATCCCCCTCCACCACCTGTTTTTAATTCCAGCAACTCTCATTTTCCTAATGAACATAGGAATACTAATGAAGGAGGGGATGTTAACGATCCAGTTGTAGAAACAAATACTTTACCAAGGCAAGAGACTATGCCACGAAAAAGTGAAAGGATTAGAAATACTGGCAACAGCTCCTCTTCTTCTAATAATCAGACTGTTGCTAACAACAACAATAACCGCAACAATAATCAACCTACAACAAGTTCTCAACAGGTTTTTCCAGTGCACCAGTCCAAACAATCGAACAACTCGAGGACGCCCAAGTACCAAGGGCGCACGCAAAACTGAAGGAACCAGGGCAAGAGATAGTGGGAACTGAAGTACTAAACCCACATATCCTTTCTAACTCTGGGGGGGGATTTTCATATTTACAACTATTCTGATTTAACTTTCCCTCAGGAGATTATTGACTTTTTTGCATTGGGTCTAACATTCGTTCCAGACTCAGGAATGAACTTGGTCAATACAATAGTTGATCTTAAATTATTTGTTCGCAAGATCAACCTTAATGTCATTATGGGAACTAGTTCTTCTTTCACTAATTCACTTAGAGTCTCTAGTTTGTTTAATCCACACCTTCACCCTAATTTTCTTGCCTTCAAAAAAATGTGTGAAATTGACTTTAAGTCTTTTGCCAACACGAGACCAAGAACTAGGAAAGGTTGCCCCAAAATTAGTGAAAAGGAACGTGATTTTATTAAACTTTTGAAGGATTGTAAGATTAGGGTGATGAAGATAGACAAGGGGGTGGTTTGGTTTGTATGGATCATAACACATACATTTCTAGTATGATGGAACATCTGGATAACACAACATACCAATTAGTATGCTTAAATGAAGTTAACATGGCTTACAGAAAAATCAGGCACACGACTGAAGAATTGTTTATTGAAAAAGCCATTGATTTAGATCTTTATAACTTTTTAACAATGCCAGCTCCTAAGATGGCATCACTATTTGGTATACCCAAGATCCACAAGAGGATTGTTGACCCACCTTTTAGACCTAATTGTCGATGGACGTGGATTTATCATGTACGGATGTGCCAAATATGTTTACAGCATTCTTAGACCCTTAGTTGAGCAGGAGCACCAAATATGTAGAGACTCGTGGAGTTTTCTGACCGAGCTCAGTAACATCCCTTTTCACCCTGGTTATCAACTATTGACAGTTGATGTAAAGGACTTGTACATGGTGATTCCGCAAACTCTGGGGTTAAAGTGGATTAGGGACTTTTTGCAACTAAGAAAAGTCAATAACAACACTATTTATGTAGTGGAAACCCTCCTAGAGTTAGTACTTGTTAACAACTTTATGTGGTTTGAAGGAAAGATTTTCCTTCAAAAGTCTGGGGTTGCCATGGGGTCACCCTGTGGTGGCAGTTTTGCCAACTGCATCATGGCACACTGGGAGACAAACCTACTCTTTAAGAACCCTATTTTTAAGAACAATGTCGCTTGGTACACTGGTTACCAAGACGACATGTTCATGCTATGGAAAGGCCCCACTGAAGTAGTGCAAGAATGTATCAACATAATAACTTCCTTAACCAACTTTTTGGAGTTTACTTTTAACCTGAAAAATGACACTATTAACTTTCTTGACATCCTTATTCATAAAGTTCTTGATAAGGGCAGGTTTAAAAGTACAATTTACAGAAAGCCCACATATTCTAACTCATTCCTCCATTTTTCTAGCTGCCATCCCTACCACCAGAAAAGCGGTGGTTAAGGGTCAGATGGTGAGGGCAGCTAGAATGATTTTGGACGAGTCGGATTTTATGGAGGAATGTGGTTTGTTGGAGAAAATGTTTCTTAACAGAGGCTACCCTTTAAGGTTAGTTTCTAGTATTTCTACTGAAGTTATTACTAAAAGGCATTGTGGACATTTTAGGCCCTTACTACATACGGACTTTTTGGTTGAACAAGAACCTTTCAGGGACGAGGTCCAGGGTCCCTCGATTAACGAAACCCACTGTTACACAACTAGTTTTTTATGTACTTATAACTTTGATCACTCATTTATTAGGGAGACCCTTAATAAGAATTGGGCACTCGTCACCGAGGATAGTATTTTGAATAAGATGTTCGGCAACAAACCAAAAATCACTTACAGATGAGGTTGCAACCTGGAAACACTTTTAGAATACTCCACTAAACCTCTAGCTAATAAGAACAAGGGCATGTTTAAATATGGAGCTTGTCACCAATGTAGGCACATAAACACTGCTTACCAATTTAAAATTAGGGATACTTTTTATAAAGTTCAAGGTAAATATTCATGTGACACCAAAGGAGTGGTTTATTTCACTTGTTGTCAAGATTGCAAAACTTTCTATATTGGAAAGACCGAAAGGAAGCTTAAGCAACGAATATACGAACATCAGTATGCCATTGGTAGAGGGGATAAAACCATTGCGTTAGCTAGGCACATTAATGAATTTCCTAATCACAGTTTCAAGTTCACTATATTAAAGCAGATGGGGGCTGATGAGAGAGGAGGCCCATGGCAAATCCAACTTGAAATTGAGGAATTGCGGTGGCAAATCACCACTGCAGCCTACTTGCACCCAGGTCTTAATGAAACAGTCTCAATCAAATGCTTTCTTAAGATTCTAGCCTTAAAAAGATGAACATTACATTGGTATTGTTTCCAGACATTTTTACTGGATTGGCTAGGTAGCTTGTGTATGTTATATATCTATCTATATATATATATATATATATATATATATATATATATATATATATATATATATATAAATATATATATATATCTATATATATATATATATATATATATATATATATATATATATATATATATATATATATATATATATATATATATATATATATATCTATATATATATATATTTTATATATATATTTTATATTATCTTACGCAGTAGCGTTTTTATATTGCATAGCTTATTGTAGCGAAGTACCCATTTAGGTTCTTCTGATTTATTGAGTAACCAAGAATTTTTTGGACTAGGGTTTTGTTGCAAGTTATTTTCAATTTAGTGTTAACAGTGTTTTTAACTTTTGGAATAGTCCTATTAACTTATTCTTTCACTTTAAAGTGGAACACGTTTTGCACTAATTGATTAATTGATACGTAGATTACTGGTATAAAAGTACTTTGACAAGTTTTTTGTTTGTCTGATGAAGGAAAAGCATTGTCTGTTTCCGAAAGCGCTTACATACATTAAATTATTTTATTTTTTACGTTGCTCCAGTTCGTCTTGGTTTTTCTTTGTTTTACTAGTTTGTCAAGGTTTGCATTTTGTATTTAGGATTGGCACTTCACTATTCTTCTTTGCAATATGCATTTCACACTCAATGTCAAAAAGTCTGTGTTGACTCCCTCTCAGGCATGGGTTGCAGGATTCAAACCAATCCAATGTTGGCTTGCCTTCATCCTCCCAATGCCCTCTCTTTGACTGGTCATTTCCAGTGTCTTTTACCTCTTCCAGTACT
Organism: Protopterus annectens; assembly: GCF_019279795.1. NCBI lineage: Eukaryota > Metazoa > Chordata > Ceratodontiformes > Protopteridae > Protopterus > Protopterus annectens. Next base: position 558,057,681 of record NC_056737.1, on the reverse strand, counting down.
TCCTGCAGTGAATTTTTCCAAGCTCTGTGGTACACGGCATCCACTATTCCCAAGTTTCCCTTTTCTAAACTCCACAGGAGGAAATTTCAGTGGTATTTCAAGACTGTTTGACTCCAGCACTGCCATCCTCTGCAGTAGCTAGTTCGTGTTTTGCCTTGTCTCAAACTTGAGCTGTGCTAGTAGATTCACCAAATTTCCCTGAATTCAGATCTGCCTTTTTAGGTTCCTCTCCCTATTCAGGAAGTGAACAAGGATGTTTCCAATCAAGGTTGGGGAGCCTCTTCAATCAACCTCAATGTCACGGGTCCTTGGTCTCATCGACAACTGGCAGACCATATCAAAATCAAGGAGTTGAGGGCTGTACTTCTAGCTCTCTTTGTCTTTCACACCTTTGGGCTCCAGGTCTTCTAAAAGCTTTTTCAGATAGTACCACAGCCATGTGGTATGTCAATGAACAACAGTGCACAAAATCTTACCATGTTTGTAGTTCGGGTTTGGGATTTTGCAGTCTTTTGTCATTTGGTTCTTCAGGTGGTTTATACTCCTTCAGAGCACAAGATTGTGGCAGTCTCTTTGAGCAGGTTCAGGCAAGTCATCATGAATGGGTGACTGTCAGGGAGGTATTTATGGATACTGTACATCAATGGGGTACTACTCAAGTATGTCTTTTGTCAACTCTCAGAACAGACATCTTCCCCAGTTCTGTTTGAGAGCCATGTCCTCTGGCTTGGATAGTGGACACCTTGTCTTTTTCTTGGAAGTGAATGCTTCTGTATGAATATCCCCCTCTTCCTCTACTACTAAAGATTCTGAAGAAGATCATGTGTGGCAGGCCCAAAGTCTTGACTGTGACTCCCTTTTGGCCCAGACAGCACTGGTTCCCTTTCTATTTCATCTCGCCAGGGGGAAAATCATCAAAAGTTACCTCACAGGATGGATCTTCTCGCACAAGACAAGGAATCTTGCATTCACCCTCACTTGTCCACCCTTCACTTGACACTTTAGTCTTGATTGTGACTATCTTTTGGCCCAGATAGTACTGGTTCCCCTTCTATTTCATCTGGCCAGGAGAAATCATCACACGTTCCCTCAAAGGATGGATCTTCTCACACAAGACAAGGAATCTTGCATTCACACTCACTTGTCCATCCTTCACTTGACACTTTAGTTGATAGGGTTTTGATTCCTTTTGGACACCAGTTTTGAGGACATGCTTTGGGTTTTGCAGCTGGCCAGAAAACCCACTACTAGGAAATCCAATGTGACTAAATGGAAATGTTTTCCAACTGGTATCTCTAGCATAACCCGGACCCTTTTTCTGTGAGTATTCCTATGGTCATTTCTTATCTGTGTGTGTTCCTTAGTTCTGGATTGGAATATCATCTGTCTGCCATTTCCTCTTGACAGCCTCTGAATCCACCTTTGTCTTTTAGTTTTGAAGTGAAACTATTTCTGAAAAGCATCCTTCATATTTGGCCACCAAGAAGGTCTGTTCCTTGTTCTTGGGACTTTAATTTTGCTCTTGAGAAATTGACTCAGTCCTTCTTTGAACCTGTAGTTTTCTCTTCCCTATAACATTGTACTTGGAAGACTGTGCTGTTGATGGCTTTTACTTTTTCCAAGAGGGTCTCTGAACTTTCAGCATTCATGGCAGTTCTACCTTTTTTTGTTTTTTTCACAAGGACAGGGTTTCTCTTCATAGCAATCATTCTTTTATACCCAATGTGGTTAATGATTTGTCCTTGAATCAGTCCATTCATCTTCCTTCTTTTCTACCTTCTCCAAAGAATCCTAGTGAGATGGTTCTACACAACTTTGATTTCCATAGACAGCTCAGATATTACCTAGACAAGACAAATCATATCAGGAAATCTGAGCAGCTTTTTATTTCCTTTCATGCCAGGAAACTGGATTTTGTGGTATTGAAACAAACCATCTCCTCATGCATTTCTAAGGGCTTTACTTTTTGCTATTCTTTTCATGGCAAGTAGCTTTTTTCCTGTTAGTGCTCATCCTCCCAGAGCAGTGACTTCTTCTGGTGCTTTTTTCAAGGGTCTGAACCATAAATCCATCTACGTCACAAGATGGGTTGCCAACTAGCTCACTGACAGAGCCCACACTGTAAAAGTTGCAGACTCCAAATCTGACCTAAAGCAGTGACAAGTGGAGTACCACAGGGTTCCATCCTGGGACCTCTCCTGTTTGGTATCTACTTCTCTGAAGTACAGGCTAACACAGAAGGCCTCTGGCTAACGAAGTTCGCAGATGACTGCAAACTAGGAGCCATAGTCAAGTGTCCAAATGATGTGGACATCCTACAGAAGGGCCTCACTGAGACAGGTGCCTGATGTCAGAGCCATGGCCTCAAGCTCAATGCCAAAAAGTGCAGTTTCATCCCCTTTGGTAAAACTCTGTATCCATGAACTACCACATAGGCAGCAATCTACTTAACAGTGAATGCGTGATAAGAGACCTTGGGACCCAGGTGGACAGTAGTCTATCCTTTGATAGTCACATCACCACAGTAGTCAGGAAGTCCTTCTACATGGCACACCTCATCATAAAAGAGTTCTCATCCAGGAAAAAAGAGGTCATTTTTCCCCTCTACTCATCACTCATTAGACCCATTATAGAGTACAACACCCCTTTTGGAATGTACCTCACAAGACATCTGCAGCAGCTGGAAAGGCCACAGAAGTACCTCACAAAGAGGATTATGGGCCTCAAACAAATGCCCTACACTGACAGCCTCAAAAAACTCCAGTTTGGGGGCGTGGCCAAGATGTGCCCAGTATAGCAGCAGTTCCACTCAGCTCTGTCTATAAAATATTTGTATGACAGGAATTATTGGCTAAAAGTTATTTGAGAAGGTTAATTTCTTCATTAACTAAATCTTCATATAGAGATCTACGACCTCATATAAAAATTTTGAAGAAATTCAGTGATTTTAATGTCAAAAATACTTTGGATTTATTATCTCCTCACCAGCAGTGGAATGGCTACTTCAAAATCAGCACACCAAGAAACTTCTCTCAGAAAGGATTTACAATCATTGCTAACTAATGTACAGGATCTGTCTACCAAACTGGATAAAATGGATCTAAAACTGGATATATTTAAAAAAGACTGTACCAAACAAATGGAAAAGATTCATGAAGACCTTCAAATACAAAAAACTCAAATGTCAGGTTTTGAACTAGCACTTAATGACATTGACAGCAGAGTACATAAAGAAGAAACAAATATAGAGTACTTATTGAAGCAAAATACATTTTTGCAATCTAAAGTTAATAATCTGGAGAACCGGTCTCGTAGGAATAATATCAGAATATTTGGCTTACCTGATAATATAGAAGGCAATAATCTACCCAAATTCCTAACATTTTGGATATAGGACGTCTTAGATCTGCCAGAATCCTTGTCATATGGCATTGAGAGGGCTCACAGATCCTTGACTACATCTAAAACAAGTATGAATAATTCATCTAAATCAGTAATAGTGAGGTTTTTATCAACATATGACAAAGAACTAGTTCTTAAAACAGCCTGGGCAAAAGCTCCAATTAAATTAAATCAAAACGTCATCCGTTTTGACAATGACTGTTCTCCACTAGTAATAGCAAAAAGAAAACAATTCTTACCATTAATTAAGGAACTTAAAAAAGCACAAATAAAAACTCATCTGCTATTCCCTGCTAGACTTAAAATCTTCTTGCAAGATGGCATCAAAACATTTGAAGAACTGGATACTGCCCTTACTTTCATAAAATCTAATAACATTATTGAAAAATTAGAAGAAATGGATTGAGCAAGTACAAGTCTTAAAAGATTAGCAGAAAATGACAGTTGGAAAACATTGGAAAGTATTTTTTTCTTTTTAACTAGAAACTCTAAATATAAATCTAGTGACTTATGAATAAAACAAGGTCTTCATGCCCATGTAAGTGCAACTGTCATTTTCTGCTAATCTTTTAAGGCTTGTACTTGCTCAATCCATTTCTTCTAATTTTAAATACTATGTTATTTTAGTATATGTGTCTTTAAGTCTGTGTCAGTAAGTCATGTATATGCATATAATACCATTTATTTATTATAGTTATGTTTATAATTGTTTAGTCATATATGGTTCCAAAATAGAATGTAATCTAAGTATTTTTTTCTTCTTTCTCATTCTTCTTTATTCTTTTCTTTCTTTCTCTCTCTCTTTCTCTCTCTATCTCTTTTTAATAGAGTCTCTATTGTGTATTGTGTGTAGTAGTAGTAATGTTACATAATAATTTGTTCTATTGGGATACTTATTATCTAATATATTAACTAGATAAATTGAATGCAACTACAATATAAAATGGGGTTAACTGAAGGGAGCAACACTTAGAATAACATTTAAACTGAGAGCTTATAAGAAGGTATGAGACCTGGATTATTGGCTTTGTGTTATTTCAGAACAAGAAATATGGCAGGATGGTCTTAATGTTGCATAGGCTACACGGTACTTTAACTTCCTGATGTGTTTTTGTGGGTTTAAAAGTGCAGCTGATCTGCAATTTTCTCAATTCATGAACAGTGGGGCTTACGGGCAGCCTCGATTTGATAGAAAAGCTTTTGAACTGTACATATATGGGTTTGTAATTTGAAACACATAATTAATAATATTGCAATCATAATGTGAAACAGTTTGTCTCACACTCATCTCTCAAGAAGTAATTCCAAAGGAAAACACACTTACAGTTCCCGCTTATTTCAAGAACAGTCTTTTTTTTTTTCTCTCTTCTCTCTTCACCAATAAGTCGGCTCGAGCAGAAACTTTTCCTCAATAGAGCACGAAGCAGCTGGATGACATCATTCAAGTCTGGGCGACCAAATATCTAATCTTTGAACCCGTGGGAACTTCGCTCAGACAAAATGGAATGTTAAAATGTGGTTTACCCGCGATGAGGTTTTAAAGTACTTTAAAGCATTCCACAAACATTCAAAACACTATTATTTCAACTTTTATTCTTATTTTTTGCTACAATTAATAGTAAGAAAGGATAAAGAAAATATGTATGTGTATGTATGAGTGGTTGTGTATGTGTGTGTGTGTGTGTGTATATATATATATATATATATATATATATATATATATATATATATATATATATATGTAGATGTATGTGTGTGTGTGTATGTATTTATGTATCTATGTATATGTAATCATATGGGGGTATCTATATATGTTTGTATATACATGTACATTTATATCTATACACTGTGTTAAATGAAAATTATATATGTTTGTATGTACATGTACATTTATATCTATACACTGTGTGAAATGAAAATTATATATGTTTATATGTACATGTACATTTATATCTATACACTGTGTGAAATGAAAATTATATATGTTTGTATGTACATGTACATTTATATCTATACACTATGTGAAATGAAAATTATATATGTTTGTATGTACATGTACATTTATATCTATACACTGTGTGAAATGAAAATTATATATGTTTGTATGTACATGTACATTTATATCTATACACTGTGTGAAATGAAAATTATATATGTTTGTATGTACATGTACATTTATATATATACACTGTGTGAAATGAAAATTGTTTAAAAAAAAGAAAGAAAGTTTTAAATGAAAAGACACACTTTTTATCAACATTTTGACATGTACATGTGTATATAATATTATTACTGCATTGTACAAGCAATACCCACATTGGCATTGTAACACAATACAAATTTTGTAAAAAATGTTGACCTCATGTTGAATACACATTTAGTTAGATTACTGCATGCACCTTCAGTTATAGCTGTATTTTTCTCTTACATGTAGTATAAAAAACAAAATTATAAATATCTTTACCGTTAGATGGTAGACAGCAAAGGCAATTAACCTCCTTACACCCTGTTAGTAGAAATTGGCACCTAGTGAACTTATTACATAAAGTTTCTAATAAGATGCAATGGTGTCACAATATATATACTTCTAAGTGATCTTTAGTTAATATTTTTTCTTGCATATTGAAATAACAATATAACCATTGTAGAAGTGTATATAATGAAAATAAGTTAATATACAGAGTAAAGAATTTATCTGTTGTGTTTATATATATATATATATATATATATATATATATATATATATATATATATGGTCTACTTTAGAACACCGACACGCCAGTTCACGACACAAAACCACCGACACCAAATAACCGACAACACACAATACTGACAACGCAAAACACCGAACACCATTACACCGACACTAAACGTAAACAACACATTACACTACATTACATATCCACTAGCCCTAACCCAAACCCTAACCCTAAGGTCCGACACTACCGCACTTCCCTACCTGCACCCTAACCCTAACTCACTTAACCCACCCCTAACCCTAAGGTCTGACACTACCGCACACTTACCCTACCTGCACCCTAACCCACTTAACCCACCCCTAACCCGACAGTACCAGACACGTACCCTACCTGCACCCTATTCCTAACTTACTTAACCCACCCTAAAACATAAACCCGTCACTAACACACACTTACATTACCCAAACCCTAACTCCGACACTACCGCACACTCACCTTTCACACACCTAACCTAAATCCCTCACTATTGCACACTTACCTGTCCGCCTTAATCCAAAATCCTCACTATCGCATACTGTCACGCTTAAGTCACGCTCGTTCCCTTGTCGGTCTTCCAGCTGTCGGATTTCAGCATGTCGGTCAACTGCGTTGTCGGTCCTTTCGCTCTTCCACGTGTCGAACTGATGTTTCGGTAATTTGAAGAGGACCCATACACACATATATATATATATATATATATATATATATATATATATAGGTTCATAGGTTCATAGGTTCATACTAGGCTATCTGCCCTGGGCAATTATAAGCCTAGCCCGATTCTGTATGGCTTACGCCACCCCTTGATTTGAGTATACTGTGCCCTTTTTAAGGTTTAGTTTACTGTGCCTCTGTCAAATAGTGATACGGGAGTAATCCCTGGGACAAACCTACGATCCCCCATCCACTTATCGAGATTCTTCTTGAAGAGATTCAGTGAGGTGCTCTGCCTCACATGAACTGGAATTCTATTCCAGAGCGAAGGGAGCCTCTGGGTTATGAACCTGTCCCTCCAGCAAGTTCTATTTATTTCTGTGCTGAGGTTCAAGTCCCTCGAGCATGTGGCTCTAAGGGATTTAGATTTACTGAGGTGAAGCATGTCCATTAATTCTGGATTTGACATAGCTTTTGTATGTCAGGCATAGATCGCCTCGAAGTAGGTGGTATGCAACAGAGTAGAGCTGAGTTTTTAACTGAGCAGCATATGGCATCTGTTTGAGACCCTTGATCCTCTTGGTGAGATACTTTTGAGGTCTTTCTAATTGCTGCAGGTGTCGGGTAAGGTACATCCCAAAAGGGGCATTGTATTCTATGATAGGCCTGATGAGGGATGAATAAAGGGGCACAATTACCTCTCTTGATCTAGATGTGAAACCCTTCGTGATGAGGTGGGCTATGTAGAAGGTCTTTCTAACCACTTTGGCAATGTGGTTTTCAAAGGAGAGTATTATCAACTTGCGTCCCCAGGTCCCTAATAACTTTCTCTGTACTTAATGGGTTTCCGCCTATGTGGTAATTTGTGGGCACATTGTTTTTGCCAAATGGTATGACTATACATTTTTTGGCATTTAGCTTTAAACCATGGCGCTGGCACCAGTTATCTGTCTCTGTGAGACCTTTTTGAAGGATGTTTGTGTCAGCTGGAGAGTTGATTATGGCGCCCAGTTTGCAGTCGTGCGAACTTGGTGAGCCATAGTCCTCCCACGCTTGCCTGTACCTCGGAAAAGTATATAGCGAACAAGAGTGGTCCCAGGACAGAACCCTGTGGGATGCCACTTGTGACCGGTTTTGAGTCTGACATGGCTCCAGCAACTCTCACTCTGTGGGTTCTGTCTTTGAGCCAGTTTGCAACCCATCTTGTGACATAGGGGTTAATATTTAAGCTGGATAGCTTATCTATGATGCCCGAGTGGGGTATTGTGTTAAATGCCTTTGCAAGGTCCAGATAGGCTGTGTGGCCTACCTTCCCTTCATCTATGGCTTTGGTGACCATTTCAAAGAAGTCAACCAGATTCAAAAGGCAGGATCTGCCCTTGACAAAGTTTCTAACTGGGTAGGATCTAGTGTCTGTAGGTCCCCAATGTCTTTGTTTATGAGCTCCATGATGATCCTCTCCATAGCCTTGCAGACTAAGCTAGTCAGGGTTATGGGGCTAGTTTCCAGGGTCTCAGAGGCTCCACCTTTGTGGAGTGGGACAACTGTTGCTGCACGCCATTCTGTGGGCACATATCCTGTAGTGAGGCTGAGATTGTATAGCTGTTTTATTTGAGGATTAGTTCCTCTTGTAGTTCATGTAGAGAAACCTGGGATGCCATCTGGTCCCATGGAAGCAGTGTTTTTGCTTTGGAGAGGGCAGCCTTCACCTGAGCATCTGAGATGTTTTGAGGCAGCCCTCTGCCGGGATAGATACTTGCTCTTTTGGGGAGGCAGTGGAGAAGTTTGCACTGAACCTGTCTGCCAGGATATTGGTGATGTCTGTGGGTTCAGTGTATTTTTGTCATTTAGAATCAACTCAGAACAAGTCTGGGAGTTGCATCCCAGGTTTCTAACATAACTGAAAAAAGCCTTATGATTGTCTTTGGTGTTTTTCCCTTGGGTTTTGGGCAATTTTTCTTCTTTTGGGAAAGCCCTTGGCCCCCTTTTTGGGGGAGGGGATTTTTTTTATGAGGGATTCCGGGTTTTTAATTTTTTGGGGGTTTGTTTACCCCCGGGAATTTTTTAAAAAAAGATTTGGGTATATATATTTTTATATATATTTTTATTTTATATTATCTTACGCAGTAGCGTTTTTATATTGCATAGCTTATTGTAGCGAAGTACCCATTTAGGTTCTTCTGATAGATTTATTGAGTAACCAAGAATTTTTTGGACTAGGGTTTTGTTGCAAGTTATTTTCAGTTTAGTGTTAACAGTGTTTTTAACTTTTGGAATAGTCCTATTAACTTATTCTTTCACTTTAAAGTGGAACACGTTTTGCACTAATTGATTAATTGATACGTAGATTACTGGTATAAAAGTACTTTGACAAGTTTTTTGTTTGTCTGATGAAGGAAAAGCATTGTCTGTTTCCGAAAGCGTTTACATACATTAAATTATTTTATTTTTTACGTTGCTCCAGTTCGTCTTGGTTTTTCTTTGTTTTACTAGTTTGTCAAGGTTTGCATTTTATATTTAGGATTGGCACTTCACTATTCTTCTGTGCAATGTGCATTTCACACTCAATGTCAAAAAGTCTGTGTTGACTCCCTCTCAGGCATGGGTTGCAGGATTCAAACCAATCCAATGTTGGCTTGCCTTCATCCTCCCAATGCCCTCTCTTTGACTGGTCATTTCCAGTGTCTTTTACCTCTTCCAGTACTTCCTGCAGTGAATTTCTCCAAGCTCTGTGGTACACGGCATCCACTATTCCCAAGTTTCCCTTTTCTAAACTCCACAGGAGGAAATTTCAGTGGTATCTCAAGACTGTTTGACTCCAGCACTGCCATCCTCTGCAGTAGCTAGTTCGTGTTTTGCCTTGTCTCAAACTTGAGCTGTGCTAGTAGATTCACCAAATTTCCCTGAATTCAGATCTGCCTTTTTAGGTTCCTCTCCCTATTCAGGAAGTGAACAAGGATGTTTCCAATCAAGGTTGGGGAGCCTCTTCAATCAACCTCAAAGTCATGGGTCCTTGGTCTCATCGACAACTGGCAGACCATATCAAAATCAATGAGTTGAGGGCTGTACTTCTAGCTCTCTTTGTCTTTCACACCTTTGGGCTCCAGGTCTTCTAAAAGCTTTTTCAGATAATACCACAGCCATGTGGTATGTCAATGAACAACAGTGCACAAAATCTTACCATGTTTGTAGTTCGGGTTTGGGATTTTGCAGTCTTTTGTCATTTGGTTCTTCAGGTGGTTTATACTCCTTCAGAGCACAAGATTGTGGCAGTCTCTTTGAGCAGGTTCAGGACAAATCATCATGAATGGGTGACTGTCAGGGAGGTATTTATGGATACTGTACATCAATGGGGTACTCCTCAAGTATGTCTTTTGTCAACTCTCAGAACAGACAACTTCCCCAGTTCTGTTTGAGAGCCATGTCCTCTGGCTTGGATAGTGGACACCTTGTCTTTTTCTTGGAAGTGAATGCTTCTGTATGAATATCCCCCTCTTCCTCTACTACCAAAGATTCTGAAGAAGATCATGTGTGGCAGGCCCAAAGTCTAGACTGTGACTCCCTTTTGGCCCAGACAGCACTGGTTCCCTTTCTATTTCATCTTGCCGGGGGGAAAATCATCAAAAGTTACCTCACAGGATGGATCTTCTCGCACAAGACAAGGAATCTTGCATTCACCCTCACTTGTCCACCCTTCACTTGACACTTTAGTCTTGATTGTGACTACCTTTTGGCCCAGATAGTACTGGTTCCCCTTCTATTTCATCTGGCCAGGGGAAATCATCACACGTTCCCTCAAAGGATGGATCTTCTCACACAAGACAAGGAATCTTGCATTCACACTCACTTGTCCATCCTTCACTTGACACTTTAGTTGATAGGGTTTTGATTCCTTTTGGACACCAGTTTTGAGGACATGCTTTGGGTTTTGCAGCTGGCCAGAAAATCCACTACTAGGAAATCCAATGTGACTAAATGGAAATGTTTTCCAATTGGTATCTCTAGCATAACCCGGACCCTTTTTCTGTGAGTATTCCTATGGTCATTTCTTATCTGTGTGTGTTCCTTAGTTCTGGATTGGAATATCATCTGTCTGCCATTTCCTCTTGACAGCCTCTGAATCCACCTTTGTCTTTTAGTTTTGAAGTGAAACTTTTTCTGAAAAGCATCCTTCATATTTGGCCACCAAGAAAGTCTGTTCCTTGTTCTTGGGACATTAATTTTGCTCTCGATAAATTGACTCAGTCCTCCTTTGAACCTGTAGTTTTCTCTTCCCTATAACATTGTACTTGGAAGACTGTGCTGTTTATGGCTTTTACTTCTTCCAAGAGGGTCTCTGAACTTTCAGCATTCATGGCAGTTCTACCTTTTTTTGTTTTTTTCACAAGGACAGGGTTTCTCTTCATAGCAATCATTCTTTTATACCCAATGTGGTTAATGATTTGTCCTTGAATCAGTCCATTCATCTTCCTTCTTTTCTACCTTCTCCAAAGAATCCTAGTGAGATGGTTCTTCACAACTTTGATTTCCATAGACAGCTCAGATATTACCTAGACAAGACAAAGCATATCAGGAAATCTGAGCAGCTTTTTATTTCCTTTCATGCCAGAAAACTGGATTTTGTGGTATTGAAACAAACCATCTCCTCATGCATTTCTAAGGGCTTTACTTTTTGCTATTCTTTTCATGGCAAGTAGCTTTTTTCCTGTTAGTGCTCATCCTCCCAGAGCAGTGACTTCTTCTGGTGCTTTTTTCAAGGGTCTGAACCATAAATCCATCTACGTCACAAGATGGGTTGCCAACTAGCTCACTGACAGAGCCCACACTGTAAAAGTTGCAGAATCCAAATCTGACCTCAAAGCAGTGACAAGTGGAGTACCACAGGGTTCCATCCTGGGACCTCTCCTGTTTGGTATCTACTTCTCTGAAGTACAGGCTAACACAGAAGGCCTCTGGCTAACGAAGTTCGCAGATGACTGCAAACTAGGAGCCATAGTCAAGTGTCCAAATGATGTGGACATCCTACAGAAGGGCCTCACTGAGACAGGTGCCTGATGTCAGAGCCATGGCCTCAAGCTCAATGCCAAAAAGTGCAGTTTCATCCCCTTTGGTAAAACTCTGTATCCATGAACTACCACATAGGCAGCAATCTACTTAACACTGAATGCGTGATAAGAGACCTTGGGACCCAGGTGGACAGTAGTCTATCCTTTGATAGTCACATCACCACAGTAGTCAGGAAGTCCTTCTACATGGCACACCTCATCATAAAAGAGTTCTCATCCAGGAAAAAAGAGGTAATTTTTCCCCTCTACTCGTCACTCATTAGTCCCATTATAGAGTACAACGCCCCTTTTGGAATGTACCTCACAAGACATCTGCAGCAGCTGGAAAGGCCACAGAAGTACCTCACAAAGAGGATTATGGGCCTCAAACAAATGCCCTACACTGACCGCCTCAAAAAACTCCAGTTTGGGGGCGTGGCCAAGATGTGCCCAGTATAGCAGCAGTTCTACTCAGCTCTGTCTATAAAATATTTGTATGACAGGAATTATTGGCTAAAAGTTATTTGAGAAGGTTAATTTCTTCATTAACTAAATCTTCATATAGAGATCTACGACCTCATATAAAAATTTTGAAGAAATTCAGTGATTTTAATGTCAAAAATACTTTGGATTTATTATCTCCTCACCAGCAGTGGAATGGCTACTTCAAAATCAGCACACCAAGAAACTTCTCTCAGAAAGGATTTACAATCATTGCTAACTAATGTACAGGATCTATCTACCAAACTGGATAAAATGGATCTAAAACTGGATATATTTTAAAAAGACTGTACCAAACAAATGGAAAAGATTCATGAAGACCTTCAAATACAAAAAACTCAAATGTCAGGTTTTGAACTAGCACTTAATGACATTGACAGCAGAGTACATAAAGAATAAACAAATATAGAGTACTTATTGAAGCAAAATACATTTTTGCAATCTAAAGTGAATAATCTGGAGAACCGGTCTCGCAGGAATAATATCAGAATATTTGGCTTACCTGATAATATAGAAGGCAATAATCTACCCAAATTCCTAACATTTTGGATATAAGACGTCTTAGATCTGCCAGAATCCTTGTCATATGGCATTGAGAGGGCTCACAGATCCTTGACTACATCTAAAACAAGTAAGAATAATTCATCTAAATCAGTAATAGTGAGGTTTTTATCAACATATGACGAAGAACTAGTTCTTAAAACAGCCTGGGCAAAAGCTCCAATTAAATTAAATCAAAACGTCATCCGTTTTGACAATGACTGTTCTCCACTAGTAATAACAAAAAGAAAACAATTCTTACCATTAATTAAGGAACTTAAAAAAGCACAAATAAAAACTCATCTGCTATTCCCTGCTAGACTTAAAATCTTCTTGCAAGATGGCATCAAAACATTTGAAGAACTGGATACTGCCCTTACTTTCATAAAATCTAATAACATTATTGAAAAATTAGAAGAAATGGATTGAGCAAGTACAAGTCTTAAAAGATTAGCAGAAAATGACAGTTGGAAAACATTGGAAAGTATTTTTTTCTTTTTAACTAGAAACTCTAAATATAAATCTAGTGACTTATGAATAAAACAAGGTCTTCATGCTCATGTAAGTGCAACTGTCATTTTCTGCTAATCTTTTAAGGCTTGTACTTGCTCAATCCATTTCTTCTAATTTTAAATACTATGTCATTTTAGTATATGTGTCTTTAAGTCTGTGTCAGTAAGTCATGTATATGCATATAATACCATTTATTTATTATAGTTATGTTTATAATTGTTTAGTCATATATGGTTCCAAAATAGAATGTAATCTAAGTATTTTTTTCTTCTTTCTCATTCTTCTTTATTCTTTTCTTTCTTTCTCTCTCTCTTTCTCTCTCTATCTCTTTTAATAGAGTCTCTATTGTGTATTGTGTGTAGTAGTAGTAATGTTACATAATAATTTGTTTTATTGGGATACTTATTATCTAATATATTAACTAGATAAATTGAATGCAACTACAATATAAAATGGGGTTAACTGAAGGGAGCAACACTTAGAATAACATTTAAACTGAGAGCTTATAAGAAGGTATGAGACCTGGATTATTGGCTTTGTGTTATTTCAGAACAAGAAATATGGCAGGATGGTCTTAATGTTGCATAGGCTACACTGTACTTTAACTTCCTGATGTGTTTTTGTGGGTTTAAAAGTGCAGCTGATCTGCAATTTTCTCAATTCATGAACAGTGGGGCTTACGGGCAGCCTCGATTTGATAGAAAAGCTTTTGAACTGTACATATATGGGTTTGTAATTTGAAACACATAATTAATAGTATTGCAATCATAATGCGAAACAGTTTGTCTCACACTCATCTCTCAAGAAGTAATTCCAAAGGAAAACACACTTACAGTTCCCGCTTATTTCAAGAACAGTCTTTTTTTTTTTCTCTCTTCTCTCTTCACCAATAAGTCGGCTCGAGCAGAAACTTTTCCTCAATAGAGCACGAAGCAGCTGGATGACATCATTCAAGTCTGGGCGACCAAATATCTAATCTTTGAACCCGTGGGAACTTCGCTCAGACAAAATGGAATGTTAAAATGTGGTTTACCCGCGATGAGGTTTTAAAGTACTTTAAAGCATTCCACAAACATTCAAAACACTATTATTTCAACTTTTATTCTTATTTTTTGCTACAATTAATAGTAAGAAAGGATAAAGAAAATATGTATGTGTATGTATGAGTGGTTGTGTGTGTGTGTGTGTGTGTGTATATATATATATATATATATATATATATATATATATATATATATATATATACATATATGTAGATGTATGTGTGTGTGTGTATGTATTTATGTATCTATGTATATGTAATAATATGGGGGTATCTATATATGTTTGTATATACATGTACATTTATATCTATACACTGTGTGAAATGAAAATTATATATGTTTGTATGTACATGTACATTTATATCTATACACTGTGTGAAATGAAAATTATATATGTTTATATGTACATGTACATTTATATCTATACACTGTGTGAAATGAAAATTATATATGTTTGTATGTACATGTACATTTATATCTATACACTGTGTGAAATGAAAATTATATATGTTTGTATGCACATGTACATTTATATCTATACACTGTCTGAAATGAAAATTATATATGTTTGTATGTACATGTACATTTATATATATACACTGTGTGAAATGAAAATTGTTTAAAAAAAAGGAAAGGGAAAAAAGAAAGAAAGTTTTAAATGAAAAGACACACTTTTTATCAACATTTTGACATGTACATGTGTATATAATATTATTACTGCATTGTACAAGCAATACCCACATTGGCATTGTAACACAATACAAATTTTGTAAAAAATGTTGACCTCATGTTGAATACACATTTAGTTAGATTACTGCATGCACCTTCAGTTATAGCTGTATTTTTCTCTTACATGTAGTATAAAAAACAAAATTATAAATATCTTTACCGTTAGATGGTAGACAGCAAAGGCAATTAACCTCCTTACACCCTGTTAGTAGAAATTGGCACCTAGTGAACTTATTACATAAAGTTTCTAATAAGATGCAATGGTGTCACAATATATATACTTCTAAGTGATCTTTAGTTAATATTTTTTCTTGCATATTGAAATAACAATATAACCATTGTAGAAGTGTATATAATGAAAATAAGTTAATATACAGAGTAAAGAATTTATCTGTTGTGTTTGTATATATATATATATATATATATATATATATATATATATATATATATGGGTCTACTTTAGAACACCGACACGCCAGTTCGCCGACACACAAACCACCGACACCAAATAACCGACAACACACAATACTGACAACGCAAAACACCGAACACCATTACACCGACACACTAAACGTAAACAACACATTACACTACATTACATATCCACTAGCCCTAACCCAAACCCTAACCCTAAGGTCCGACACTACCGCACACTTCCCTACCTGCACCCTAACCCTAACTCACTTAACCCACCCCTAACCCTAAGGTCCGACACTACTGCACACTTACCCTACCTGCACCCTAACCCTAATTCACTTAACCCACCCCTAACCCTAACGTCCGACAGTACCAGACACGTACCCTACATGCACCCTATTCCTAACTTACTTAACCCACCCTAAAACATAAACCCGTCACTAACACACACTTACATTACCCAAACCCTAACTCCGACACTACCGCACACTCACCTTTCACACACCCTAACCCTAAATCCCTCACTATTGCACACTTACCTGTCCGCTCCTTAATCCAAAATCCCTCACTATCGCATACTTACCAAGTCACGCTTACACGTTCCCCTTGTCGGTCTTCCAGCTGTCGTGATTTCAGCATGTCGGTCAACTGCGTTGTCGGTCCTTTCACGTTCCTCTTCCGCGTGTTGGCGAACTGATGTTTCGGTAATTTGAAGAGGACCCATATATATATATATATATATATATATATATATATATATATATATATATATAGGTTCATAGGATCATAGGTTCATACTAGGCTATCTGCCCTGGGGCAATTATAAGCCTAGCCCGATTCTGTATGGCTTACGCCACCCCTTGATTTGAGTATACTGTGCCCTTTTTAAGGTTTAGTTTACTGTGCCTCTGTCAAATAGTGATACGGGAGTAATCCCTGGGACAAACCTATGATCCCCCATCCACTTATCGAGATTCTTCTTGAAGAGATTCAGTGAGGTGCTCTGCCTCACATGAACTGGAATTCTATTTCAGAGCGAAGGGAGCCTCTGGGTTATGAACCTGTCCCTCCAGCAAGTTCTATTTATTTCTGTGCTGAGGTTCAAGTCCCTCGAGCATGTGGCTCTAAGGGATTTAGATTTACTGAGGTGAAGCATGTCCATTAATTCTGGATTTGACATAGCTTTGTATGTCAGGCATAGATCGCCTCGAAGTAGGCGGTATGCAACTGAGTAGAGCTGGAGTTTTTTTAACTGAGCAGCATATGGCATCTGTTTGAGATCCTTGATCCTCTTGGTGAGATACTTTTGAGGTCTTTCTAATTGCTGCAGGTGTCGGGTAAGGTACATCCCAAAAGGGGCATTGTATTCTATGATAGGCCTGATGAGGGATGAATAAAGGGGCACGATTACCTCTCTTGATCTAGATGTGAAACCCTTCGTGATGAGGTGGGCTATGTAGAAGGTCTTTCTAACCACTTTGGCAATGTGGTTTTCAAAGGAGAGATTGCTATCAACTTGCGTCCCCAGGTCCCTAATAACTTTCTCTGTACTTAATGGGTTTCCGCCTATGTGGTAATTTGTGGGCACATTGTTTTTGCCAAAGGGTATGACTATACATTTTTTGGCATTTAGCTTTAAACCATGGCACTGGCACCAGTTATCTGTCTCTGTGAGACCTTTTGAAGGATGTTTGTGTCAGCTGGAGAGTTGATTATGGCGCCAGTTTGCAGTCGTCTGCGAACTTGGTGAGCCATAGTCCTCCCACGTTTGCCTGTACCTCGGAAAAGTATATAGCGAACAAGAGTGGTCCCAGGACAGAACCCTGTGGGATGCCACTTGTGACCGGTTTTGAGTCTGACATGGCTCCAGCAACTCTCACTCTGTGGGTTCTGTCTTTGAGCCAGTTTGCAACCCATCTTGTGACATAGGGGTTAATATTTAAGCTGGATAGCTTATCTATGATGCCCGAGTGGGGTATTGTGTTAAATGCCTTTGCAAGGTCCAGATAGGCTGTGTGGCCTACCTTCCCTTCATCTATGGCTTTGGTGACCATTTCAAAGAAGTCAACCAGATTCAAAAGGCAGGATCTGCCCTTGACAAAGCCGAACTGGGTAGGATCTAGTGTCTGTAGGTCCCCAATGTCTTTGTTTATGAGCTCCATGATGATCCTCTCCATAGCCTTGCAGACTAAGCTAGTCAGGGTTATGGGGCGATAGTTTCCAGGGTCCGTAGAGGCTCCACCTTTGTGGAGTGGGACAACTGTTGCTGTACGCCATTCTGTGGGCACATATCCTGTAGTGAGGCTGAGATTGTATAGCTGTTTTATTTGAGGGATTAGTTCCTCTTGTAGTTCATGTAGGACGCAACCTGGGATGCCATCTGGTCCCATGGAAGCAGTGTTTTTTGCTTTGGAGAGGGCAGCCTTCACCTGAGCATCTGAGATGTTTTGGAGGCAGCCCTCTGCCGGGATAGATACTTGCTCTTTTGGGGGGGGGAGGCAGTGGAGAAGTTTGCACTGAACCTGTCTGCCAGGATATTGGTGATGTCTGTGGGTTCAGTGTATTTTTTGTCATTTAGAATCAACTCAGAACAAGTCTGGGAGTTGCATCCCAGGTTTCTAACATAACTGAAAAAAGCCTTATGATTGTCTTTGGTGTCCTGTGCAATTTTTCTCTCGAAGCTGGCCTTGGAGGATCGTAATATTTTACTAGTACTGATCAGAGATGCCTTCCCTATTAGGGATTTTGCTCTATCATGTAGTAGCTTCCTCCTTCTGTTGTACAGTTTATTTATGGCAGGGGTCCACCAGACTGAATGCCTGCCTTTGGATGATTGGGTCTTGGTTTTGTTTGGGATAGCATGATCCATGCATTCCTGGAGATGTCCGTAGAATGCATTTATATAGGATTCTGCAGTTTGGGCTGTAGTTTCCACTGGCCCTGGGGCCTTGAAGGATTCCACTTCAGTTTTGAGAAGTGAGAAGTTCACTTTTGAGAAGTTTTTCACTGTGGTTTTCTGGGCTGGGGGTGGGGGCGGGATGTGGACATCCAGTGAAATTAATTTATGGTCTGATCTTACCAATGAGGGATATACTTCTGGTGTGGAGCATAGAGTCCCCATGTTGGTAATGATCAGGTCTAGTATGTTGTCCCCTCTTGTGGGAGTGGTGACTAGTTGTTCCATATCATTTGAGTTTATAATTTCTAGGAATCTTTGGGCTAAGGTGCTGGGGCTTGAGTAGTGCTCCCAGTCAATGTTTGGGTAGTTGAAGTCGCCCAATATAATGGTGTTCAGAGAGATCTTCATGTTCTCCAATGTTTTCAGGAAGGCTGAATGGGATTCCTGACTTTGAGAGGGTGGTCTGTAGGATGCTATAAATTGAAAAGCAGTCTTGCCCACTGTTAGTTGCACATGGATGGTCTCCGATATTTTGTGCAATGTCACTAACCTGGAGGTGTGGATATCCTTGATAAATATGGAAACTCCCCCTCCTTTTGTGGTTCGGTCCGGGTTTTGGGGCCGAAAAGCATGATACGAGGTATAGCCTGGTAGTGCTGGGGTGCTCTCTGGAGCCTTGAACCAGGTTTCTGTCACTGCACAGATATCAATGTTCTCCATACTGAGGAGAGCTTCGAGTGTGTGCATCTTGAGGTTAAGACTTCTGGCGTTTAGCAGCATTACCCTTAGTTTCTTGTTCCTTGTGCTGTCTATGGGGGTGGGTTTGACTTTTGAGCCTTGCCTAAAAAAGGCACTATGGGGATGGCAAGAGCCTTTGCCAATATCCAAAAGCCCAGTGGTGACAGGTGCCTAGCGAAGCAACTTGGCTTGTCGAGCATGTCAACCCAGGCTGACAGACACTGGATCCCCTTTGAATGACACCAAAATTTTAGCCAATTGTTAAAATCGATCATTTTGTCTTTGTACTGTGGCATCATTCTAGGTGAGGGTAAGATGCTGCTCAAGGTCAGGGTCATACCAGCCTGGGCTACATGATCAGAAAGCTCCTCTATGTCTCTTTTCATGTAGTCCAGGGAGGTACGTCTCAGGTCATTCACACCAGCATGTACAATGACTGAGTCATATTTGTATTTGCTTTGGAGTGACCTGAGTGCTTGCGTTATGTCGGATCCTAGCACCCGACAGGCAGCTCACCGTGACCTTCTCTTTATTCAGCCTGGTGAGCGGGACGTCAGTGTGTCTGACAATAGAGTCACCTATAACAAGAGTATCAGGTGTGTTATTCAGCCTTAAGGGCTCTGGCTGCTTGGCACACTGACTTTGTGGGTTATGTGTTGTGTGTGTTTTGTTTTGAGGTAGCATTTGCTTGGATGTCTGCTTTGGAGGTCTCTGTTGCTTAGGTAGATTTTTATTTAGAGCCTCCGAGTATGTTTTTGTGTATTTATCTGTTTGGTTCGGTGATGTGGTGGGACTATGTGATACTGGAATAGTCTGTACCTAATCTAATATCATTTATAGGGAAATTGTTTAAACAATACATGATTTTAATGACAAATACATCATAGGGACTACCGTTTAACATTTTAAAAGAGTCATTTTACAGACAGATATCATTCTTCTTTGAAGTATACTATTAGATTTGTTTTTCTTTTCATTATTTTATAGTTATTACCTATGAGAAACAGTCTTATAATTAGCTTAAATCTTTATGGATAAGTTACATAGAAAGTACTAAACTTGCAGTATGTTATAACAATATGGTTTAAAACTTCAGCTATATAAAGTGATGAGCTTTTTATTTTAGTAATTATAGTATTCCTAGTTTCCTAGTTACAAGTAAAGATTGACAGTAGCTTGAGTACTGTTGCTATTGGAAAGGACAATAATTTGAGAGGTTATGCTACTCAAATTAGGAGTTTTCAACTCCAGAATGGAGAGGGTTAGTTATGTTAAATTAAAGTTATGTTTTAATGATTTGATACAATCTTTTCTGACGTTCACAATAACATGTAATATCTCACAGTATAATATTCATTTATTACTAAGGTTTTCTAGCATTTATTATCAACAAGATGACACATTACTGAATAACTATGTACACATCAAACATAAATACAAATGTTTCTTTTAAAAGGCATTTCAATTATTATCAATGGTCTAAATAATCCCTGCAAAAGAAGAGGTTTAAACAAATACCTTAAAACACATAAATCACACCTTGTCTTTTTACAAGAAACACACTTGGTATCTTCAGATATTGATAATTTAAACTCCAAATATTTTTCAATTCTAGCTAGCTCAGAACATAATGAAAAAAGAGGGGTAGCTATTTTATGGCGTAATTCCCTTCCTGTACCTAAAATATTGGAAGTATACAAAGACAATAAAGGGATGTATTGTTCAGTCACAATAGAATTATATAAGAAAATATATACTCTAATAAACATATATTGGATACCAGGTATAGGATCAAATACAGTAAAACAGCATTTAAACAAGATTGTAAGCTTAGCTAAAGGTAGCATTGTAATTGCAGGTGATTTTAATTGTATTTTGAATGATACAGATACTAACACTACAGTTACAAGGAAAATTTCCACCTCTGCAAAATTATTAAAAGACTTTGCAGATTTATTTTGATTAAAGGACATAAACATGTTTGCAGAACCAGACTCACTCCCATATACCTATTATTCTTATAAACACAAAAATTCAAGAATTGACAGAGTTTTGATCTCAAATGAGTTAACAGATGATCTTGTAAAAGTAAAAGTCATCTCATGTGTCATATCTGATCACAACTCGATTACCTTTGAATTATTAACTAAGAAAATACACAATATTACAATCAGAAGGATACCAGTTTACATAACAAAAATTAAAGAATTTAAGGAATTTCTATTATTAGAGATACAAGACTTTATTACTCTAAATAATGCTGGAGAAACTTCAGAAATATACATATGGGATGCTTTAAAAACATATCTATATGGAAGAGTACTTACATGGTACAACAATAAAAGACAATCCTGGGATAAAGATTTATTAGACATACAACGTAAACTGGACAAGTTAAAACTTAACACTGAGAGAAATAACAAAGGAAAAAATAAAGAAAAAGAAATAAACAAACTAAATAATAAATATCTGTAGATTTTAAATCACAAAACAATGATTAACATGGAGAAATTTTAATTTATAAACTTTTCTACTAATCCTAGATCTCTACATATCTTGGCAAACAAAACCAAAAGACTTAAAAAATTCAATCATATCAAAGAGATTTATTCTCCAAAAAGGTGAAAACTAGTTTCAGAACTACAAAATATCTTTTCTGAATTCAAAGATTTTTTTTTATAAAATTAATCAGAAATCACAAAAGATAGACCCTAAAGACTATGTTAAGTCTTTAATATCTAAATACATTAAAAATAGATTATCACATGAACAATCTATTAACATAGATAAGCCAATATCTTTTAAAGATGTACAAAATCAAATAACAAAACTTAAATCAAACAAAGCACCCAGAAATTATGGTATTATACCAGAAATATGTAAGATTCTTCCAAAATCGGCACTAAACTTATTACACAAAGTTTTTAATTTATCCCAAAATAACACAATTATTCCCCCATCATGGAAATATACTTTTATTACCCCAATAATTAAAACAAATAAAGACCGCACCAAATGTTCTTCATATAGACCAATCTCTTTATTAAATGTTGACTACAAAATGTTCATGTCCATATATGCGGAAAGGATTAAGATTTTTTTACCATCCCTAGTTAATGAAGACCAAACTGGTTTTATAGTTAACAGAAATACTTATGATAACATTAAAAGAACAATTACTTTGATAGATGTTGCAAAAATATTAAATAGAAACTTAACCCTAATAAGCTTAGACATAAACTGTGCTTTTGATTCAGTTAATTGGGATTACCTATTCATACTGTTAGAAGAGGTGAATTTCTCAAATAATTTTACAAACCTTATATTCAATTTATATAAAAATAGTCAAGCTTATATTAAAATTGGTACTACCATTTCTGAGAAAATACCTATTATAAAGGGAACTAAACAAGGATGTCCCTTGTCACCACTATATTTTACAATGGTTATGGAACCATGTGCCAACTTAATAAGGGATGATGAAAGAATTGAAGGTTTCAAGTTGAATTCTACTTCTTCTTCTAAACTACAGTTTGCTGACGACATTTTAATAACCTTGGAAGAAAAGAATAAATGTATCCCAGCAGTATTTGGCAATATTATGAGTTTTCAAAAAATAGCAGGTCTAACTTTTAACAATAATAAAACCAAGATACTTCTTGGTAATATAGAAGGAATTACAATTCCTCAGAAATACAAAAAATATATCCCTCAGAACAATCAAATAACATACTTAGGAATAGTAATTACAAATAATATCAAAGATATTTCTCAAGAAAACTATAGTAACTGTCTAACTAGAACAGAAGATTTAATACATAAATTGAATAGACTATTATTTACTATGGAAGAAAGACTGTCAATCATCAAAATGATTATCCTCCCTAAAATACTTTACATAATTCAATCATTTTCTTTATTACCTTCCAAAATTATAATAAAAAAATTCAATACATTATTGATTAAATTCTTTTGGCATCCGAATAAGCCTAGAATTGCTTTAAATTACCAGATGTATGATTGGACAAAAGGAGGTATAAGTTTTCCAAATATAGAATTATATACAATGTCCTCGATTATTAAAACTATTTCCCTATTAATTAACAACAACTATTCTTCTAAATGGAAATTATACTTAACTTTATTATGTTGGGATTCTACTATCTCGCTAAATAATCATAAAGCAATAATAAAGAACTCTATCCCATGGATGATAAAAGATTTTTTTATAACACAATCAATTAAATCATATAAATCAAACTATATGCTAACTCTTTTTAAGACATTTAGAAATTATATCTTTAAGTTTGCAAATTATAAAGTTTGGTTCTTTCTTCTTTATCCAATATCCTTCACTCAAGGCTTTATACTCTCAACAGATCTCACAAAAATGTTAATTTTCAAAGAGAGAGGTTTAATTTGTTGGTCTCAACTAATGAGAATGGACTTAATTAAGTCTTTAGAGGACCTGAAAATAAATTTAAAATAGAAAACATATATTGGTTAAATTTTCAAGAATATAGACAACGTTTATGAAATGTTTTAGACTTAATGCCCCGAGATTTAATACAATCTATACCAAAAATAATATCATTTCTAATTACAAGAACTCAAAATGCAAATATTGCTAATATTACATTATCACATATTTGTAAAATATTAAGAGATGAAACAAATCAACATCCTCGAAAATATTGGGACTACTTTAATACAATTAATTCTCATCTTCCCAATGATCTAGATAAACTTACTATTTTAGAATCAGCTTATAAAACTACATCTTCTTTAAAGTGGAGAATTTATACTTGGAAATTTATGCATAGATCCTTCATTACACCACATATCATTAACAAATTCAATAAGAACATAAACGTGTTGGAGATGTAAAAAGATATTGAAAGCTGAGTGGTCACATATGTTCTATGATTGCATACTATTAACAAAATATTGGGAAGATATAAATTATTTCTTACAAGGCTTGTTTACAGATAACTTTACGTTAACCAAGTCTTTAATATTATTTAACACTCCAATGCATCAAAGTGTTAATAAAATGAAATATCCAATAAAATGGACAGTACTGTCTGTAGCAAGGAAACTAATAACAATCAATTGGAAATCTGATTCTCTTTCATCATTTCAAGAATTTAAAATACTTCTCACTGAAGTCTGCAATCTAGAGCTACTGACTATCAAGTCAAGAACAAACAAAAACATAAACAAAATAAGTTTGTGGAAAAAATTATTTGATTTGCTAGAAAAATATTAACTGTGAAAAACATTTATTAAAATCTGATATACATGCGAGCGCCATTGTAAATAGTTATGTTCCTTTGTTAGCTATAAATTGTTTAACTTTTGTATTGAATATACTTGAACATCTTTTGTATTTAGTTCTTTTATTGAAAATTCAATAAAGTTGTTTTAAAAAAAAAAAAAATTTACTCCGTAGCATATCGCCTACTCCGAGGTGATCTCTGCCTGCCTAACATATAAAGCTATGTTAAACCCAGAGCTGTTGGACATGCTACACCTAAATAAATCCCAATCTTTCTGAGCTACACACTCTAGGGACCTAAACCTTGTCACCACAATAAACAGGACACACTGGAGGGATAGATTCCTGTCCCAGAGACTTCCTATACTCTGGAACAAGCTACCCATCTATGTCAAGCAAAATTCTTCATTAGCACTCTTCAAGAAAAATCTTGATGAGTGGATGGGAAATAGGAAATACACCCTGTGGATCACTTCTGTGTCTCTGCTGGACAGTGGCACAGAAAAATAACTTTCTTGGGTGGCATAAGCTATGGTACCTTGCTGGCTAGGCTTACTTAGGCCCTTGGGACGATAGCCTAGCACCTACCTATGAACCTATGAACCTATGAAAGCTGCTACTTGGTCTTCTTTTCACACATTCACCAAACATTACCCATTGAATAATATCCCTAGGGCCAGGGTGGGTTTTGGCAGGACCATCCTTCATGGGTTTTTGGAGGACTCTTCTCTGTGTTCTTCTTCCCACACTTTACATAAGGTTTTATACTCTCACAAGAGTGAAGAATACTGTGATACAGCAACAATGATGGAATAGCATAGTGCAGTTTTGTAAATTTTAGCAATAACAGTAGATGTCCTATTTCATACTGTTGCAGTATTCTGTCCTTCCCTACCTCTGTTACTTTCTTTTGTTTTCCTCCTAGATGAGGGGTCATTCTTATATCCTTTTCTTCTTCTTCCCTTCCTGGATGTAGATGTTATTGCTTTCTTCTGGAGTTGCTCTGGTTCTTCTGGGGACTTCAGTTCTGAGGATTGGGTGCTCATATGTCACGTATGTACCTTATTCCTTGTACATAGGACATATGGCTGATGTACAGTGCCTGGAAGGTGTAAAGGCTTTGGCATGCTTACCAGAGATTTGTTTATCCTCAGCAGGATCTCCCAAGAGAGAAGGATACTGCAACAGTGAGTTTAGGACATCTACAGTTATGGTAAGATCTTAACTGTACTTTGTATCCCTTAACAAGCATGACTTCCCTTGTAACTGCCACATTGACAACACACCCTTGACAGTTGATCCAGTAGTCAGGAATCTGGGAACCTATGTGTACAGTGAACTGTCTTTTGATCACTACATATCCAGTATTGAAAGAAAGTCCTTCTTCGTCACATAGCTTTTATCTAAAGGTATGGCATCCAGGTTCAGGGATATAATCATTCTGTTGTACTCAGCTATCATACCCCATTTGGTATGTAACTGCCCACAACCTTGCCACAACTGGAGCAGCCACATTTTCTAAATAAATACATCCAGGGTCTGAGTCACAAAAACTATGCAGACTATCTCAAAACCTTATCCTTCTTCTTGGTAGCTTACAGGCTACTAAGAGATAATCTCTGCCTTGTGTATAAAATCTCACATATAAAGCCTTGGTGCACCCATTTTTGTCAGACCTATTTGGCATGCACAAGTCCAGTTGTAATGTGAACACACACTCAAGGGCTCTCATTCTCTTCTGTAACATAAATAGAACATATTGGAAAGATATGGATGAGTGAGAAAGAATGCCTCCTCTATGAAACTGTCTTCCACTCTACATAAAGTGAAGTAGTTCTCTTCCTCTATTCAAACATAATTTGGTTGAGTGGATTCGGAAACCGCAAATTCATTCCTGATTTACCACCCATGTCTCTTATGCATGTGGACAACAAGTAATTGTCCCAACATGCCCTTGTTTTTGCTATATATGGGTTATTTTATGTAAAATATATGGGATAAAAGCTACCATGCGAGTATTAGGCGAGGCTTCTTAAGATCCCCAAAGATCAATAGCATACTAAGTACCTATGAACCTATGAAGTTATAAGATAGTGAGTCACACTGCCTGACATCCAGGGGAAGTTTATTTCAGATGATTGGGAGATGCACAGTTACAAACCTGTCCTTCCACCATCTTCTTCTTCTCTTTTGGCTGTTCTATTAGGGGTCATCACAGCAGATCATCTGTTTCCATTTCTTCCTGTCCTCTGCATCTTGTGCTGTCACACCCACTACATGCATGTCCTCTCTCACCACATCCATATACCTTATCTTAGGCCTTCCTCTTTTCCTCTTACCTGGCAGCTCCATCCTTAGCATCCTTTTTCAATCTACCCAGCATCCCTCCTCAGCAGATGTCAAAACCAATGCAATCTCGCCTCTCTGGCTTCATCTCCAAAGCGTCCAACTTGAGCTGACCCTCTAGTACACTGAATCCTAATCCTGTCCATCCTCATCACACCCAGTGCAAATCTTAACATCTTTAACTCTGTCACGTCCAGCTCTGACTCTTGCCTTTTTGTCAATGCCACCATTTTCAACCCATATAACATAACTAGTCTCACTACCCTCTTGTAGACCTTCCCCTTCATTCTTACTCGTACCCGTCTGTTATAAATCACTCCTGACACTCTTCTCCACCCGTTCCACCCTGCCTGTACTCTCTTCTTCACCTCTCTTCCATACTCACCATTACTCTGAACTGTTGATCCCAAGTACTTAAACTCATCCACCTTCACCAGCTCTACTCCCTGCATCCTCACCATTCCTCTAGCCTCCCTCTCATTCACACACATATATTATGTCTTAGTCCTGCTGATCTTCATTCCTCTCCTCTCTAGAGCATAACTCCACCTCTCCAGGGTCTGATCTCTACCTCTCCAGGGTCTCCTCAACCTGGTCCCCACTCTCACTACAGATCACAATGTCATCTGCAAACATCATAGTTCACAGGGCCTCCTGTCTGATCTCATCTGTCAGCCTGTTCATCACCATTGCAAATAAGAAAGGGCTCAGAGTTGATCTTGATGTAATCCCACCTCCACCTTAAACACATCTATCACTCCCACTGCAGGCCTCATCACTGTCACACTACACTCATACATATCCTGTACCACTCTTACATACTTCTCTGCCACTCCTGACTTCCTCATACAATACCACATCTCCTCTCTAGGCACCCTATCATATGCTTTCTCTAAGTCCACAAAGACACAATGCAACTTCTTCTGACATTCTCTATAATGTTTTATGTATTTTCTGGTAAAGATTTAAGTCCATGGTTCTATTACTGGTGGAGATATTGGACTTGCAGTGTTACAGGATGTCTAGTATAACCAAGTCTCTAATGGCTTGTAAGTGAAATAGATCTCTCGCCTCATAAGTGTGTAAGATTCTGAATAAAGTTATAGTCCTTCCAGACACTCTTGGTAGACTTCAGCCCTGTGATTTTTTTTTTTTTGGTTAGGAACCTTTGTGGTCATTTCAGTTATTTAATATGCTTAGTGAGATATACCTCGAAGGGGGTATTATACTTTATAAATGATTTAATCAGTGAAGTGCATAAAAGAGTGATTATCTGTTTAGATGTTGGTTATTTTTATTTGGCAATTTGCTCTATTAAATTAAAGGATTTCCTGACAATGGTTGTCATATGATGGTCAAAAGAGAATCAACCCAAGTAACTAGGTCCCAGGCTACATTCTCATTTTGTAGTTATGCATTGTCTGTACATTATGATAAGGGGAGGAATAGTCTACCAGAAATAAAGATACTACACATTTTACAGTTTAGTTTAATCTCATTTTTAGTACACCAAGAGTTTACAAGGAAGGGTTCACTCTGAAGGTGTTGTGTTTCTCACATTAAATTAACAGCAACTTCAGGTTTGTAGCCATCAGCAAACCTTGTTATCCAGAGTTTCTTGGCCTGGTGATTTGAGAATTAAATATTAAAAAAAGATACCCCAGCATTGACCAGAACTGGTCACTTTCATACTTTCTGATGAGACACCAGCAACTTACACTGTCTGGATTCTGTCTTTTAGCCAGTTTTCTGTGCATCTTATTACATGTGGATCAGTTTGTAAAGAATTTAGTTTCTCTATGATTCCAGAATGAGGAATGAAGTGAAAGGTGTTTGCCATATTCATATGCTTCATATGTCCCATATGACCCCAGTGTATAGCCTCTGTAACTCTTTTAAAGAAGTTTACCAGATTCAGTAGACAGGATTTGCTCTTCATACAGCCAGATCACTGGGGGTCAAGACTAATAAGATTCTTGATGTCATAGTTTATGAGGTCAGTTTTAATATATTCCATGGCTCTGCAGATGAGGCTTGTAAGGCTGATAGGTCTGCAATTACTAAACAGCCAGCATTATAGAGAGGCATCACCAGTGCAGTGTGCCTCTCACAGTGATGAAACCAGTGAATAAACATAGGTTAAACAGTTTAAGCAATATGACTGCAAAGACACACTTAACAATATCAGCTAAACACCCATGTATATTGTCAGGTCCCATGGATGAAGTATTTTTGGTCTCGATCAGCACTTTCAGTAAATAATCTTTAGCTTTAATTGTGGATTAAGGAACTGAAATATTTTTGAGCTTTGGATATAAGTCTCAATAATGAAATTGGCAGCAAATGTGTTTGCAAGAATATTGACAATGTCCAAAGTGGAAATGTCATTATGAATAGGTTCAGAATAATGTAGGATTTTGTTGTGTCTTTCGGCTTTTCCCGGTTAGGGGTCGCCACAATGGAACTCCGGTCCGATAATGATTGGTAGTTGATTTTTACATGCCGAGTTACCAGCCCTGATGCACAACCTTCAACGAAGGTACACCCATTCATGCATGTCTCCACGCAGAAGACGCTCTAGCTGAGAATCGAACCAGACAGCGTCTTACTGTGAGGCGACAACGCTAACGCAGCACCACCACCGCTGGTTCTTAATTTTCTATCATAGCCAAATAAGTATTTATTATTATATTTGTCTTCAGAGATCAGTTTAAGTTCAAGGGCTACTTTAATGGATCTGATAGTGATATTCAGTGCTTTTGTTATGCTTTTGATATTATCATTGAGAACAGGTGGTATTGAATCTACTAAATAATTTAAGGAGTTTCTTTCTTTCTTTCTTTTATTGTATTGTTTATTTATGATAGTGGACCATCAGGGAGGTTGGTATCTAAATTCTCTGTGATACTTGGTTCTGGTTGTGGTTGCTAGCTGTATTAAAGTTTATAAATGGTTGTAGAATTCAGTAATGAAGTTTACTGCTGTCAAGTTCCAGGGAGGTGCTGTCATAATTGAGTTTTGATATTTTATCATAGAGTATGTTGAGGCTGGAACATTTGTAGTCCTTAAATTCAGTGAAATTTCATGTAAGAGCTTTTTGGATTTAAAAGGAAAAATATTACAAGTTGCAGCCATATTTATGTGAATTTGGGACCTTTAGTAGGTTTTTATACTAACTGCTCAAGAGAAATTTTGTTATTTAAGTTTAGGAAGTTTTCAGTATATCCTACATTGAAGGAATTAGTGCTCCTTTTACTGAAGGATAGTCAAAGTCACCCAAAATAATGGAGTTTTTGCTAACAGGGAGATCATTTAGAACTTGGGGGAGTCTTACATGTTCATCAAGGGGTAAAAAGGTGTTCTGTAACACACTGTCACTTGATAATTAATCCTTATAGTTCATTGAGTTCAGATTTTGGGTACTTTGAGATCTGCCTTTAGGCAGTATGTTTCTTGACAAATCTAAGACTCCAGAAAAGTGGCCACTGAATCTGAAGGTAAGAACATTTCAAAACCCAATATACAAGGAGTGCTCTCTTTATACTGAATCTGAATCTCAGTAGCCTAGCAGACAATGATGATTTCTAAATGCTGAAATGCCTCAAGATCAGTACTTTTATTGTTTAGACTTATGACATTAAGGAGAGCTACCTTAATGTGATCCTATGCTGAATGTTATGTCGGAATGTCCATCAACCTGACTCTGCCTAAAAAGGTATTTAGGGCATTAAAGACTTTACTCAGTATGGGGAAGCCTTGGAATTATAGGTGCAAGCCATCATTAGTGAAGCAAGCTGTACTGCCTAACATCTCATCCCATTATGATAAATACTGGATGCCCTTGGAATGACATTGACAATTGGAATCAGTTATTTGTTCTTTGTTTGTATGAATCTCTTCAGCTAAATGAAGGATTATACTGTAAACTGGTGTCTTGCCTGCATTTGTAATATTCCTGGAAAGTTCTGTGATGTCTTTTTACATGTGCCTCAAAGTTTTTCATCTCAGGTTGTTCACCCCTGCATGTACAACTATAATGTCATAGTCATATTTGTCATGTGTTAGGGTGCTTAGGGCCCTCGCATTTTCAGAGATCCTGGTACCAGAATGATAACTCACTGTAATTTTGTGGTTAAATTAACATAAGCGACAGACAACAAGAAATATACTGGATTTAAGAATGCAACAAGAACAGGGTAGCAAAGCTGAAAATTATTCAGACAGTTAAAGGAAAACTGCACCTTGGAACTCAATTTTCTTTCATTGTATCTTTGATTTTTGAGCTGTTTTAATGACTTAAAACACCTCTAGGTACTTCTTTTAAAATGTTATTTTTTTCCCTTCAAAATGGTTGAAAGTGGCCTGATGTATTAATTTGGTCTTGTTTTGGAAATCCCTCGTCCCTTTCCCAGAATCCATTTCAGTTCCCATTATATGAGTCATGCTAGACATATGGAAGTAATGTTGTCTTTCTAGTCCATTGAGATAGAAAGGTAGCAGTGCAAGTCACAGGCATCTTATAAGTCTTCTGTAGTTTTCATTTTATTCCTGATTGACCATCAGAGCCTGTTTTAAGCAATTCAGAGAAATTTTACTAATATAACTAAAGAAAGTAGTTAGATTACAAGATTTTGTAAGGTTTGCCATTTTGTAGACAATTGCTGTGAGCACTGCCATGCCCTCCTGCACACTCTTCCTGAGGTGTCAAAGCCAGCACCGTAATCCAAGCATAGCCGGCCTTAGGCATAGGCCAACTATGTGGTCGCCTAGGGCGCTGCTCTAACAGGGGTGCTTTTTGTGCTTTTTCAGTAATCTGGATGGTGTAGGTAGACCAGGATGGGGGCACAGGGTGGTATTGGGGGGCACTGTGGAGACCTTTTGCCTAGGGCACCAGTTGACCAAAGGCATGCTCTGAATCCAAGAGGTGCTAACTCTTCAACAAACTTGTTCTGCTACACAACAGACCAGTGCCTCCAGTAGTAGGATGATTTTGTTTTGTTATCCTGAATGTTGAAGAAATGTGCTGGTGTACTTACTGTTATTGCTCAAAAGTATTTTACAAGCACAGTAGAAAAATATACAACTATCTCTTCTTGGATTTGTGTTAGCTGATTATTTTTAAACTGAGGCACATTATATTTTATGACTTTTATTACATTTCTACCCTTTTGTTTGTTACATTGCAGCATAGTAACACTTCCTCAAACTGTAAAATTTGAGCATGACAGTTAGTAGTTCAGTGTGTAAGAATAATACTATTTTCTGTAAAATGGTTGCAGTTATAGAAAATGCCACTTACAAGTGGATCATTATACAAAATATGTGGTCAACAATTATGGTAGCCATACATTTAGATTTCCAAAGTGGGACATTCTTATATTGTGATTACGCAGGAAAAAATATGCCATCATTAAAAGAAAAATAATTATTTTCTTCGTATTATGAAAATAAAGACTCAGTGATGTGCAATATCTACTAGTTGTTATATTAAGATGACTTAAATGTAATATCAAAGTTTCTGTGACATTTAGAGAAATGTTAGAAAATATTTTTTCTTGTAAAATATCAAGATATTTGTTTTTTCATGCCCCCCCCCCCCCCCGGGGCAAAACTGCCAAATCAGCACTGTTCTGCAGAAAGAGACACAGATGGTAACCCTATCAACTAACAGCACTGATACTGTTTCTTTTCTTTTCTGCAATAAAATCAATGGAAAGTAGTGTCCTTTACTTTTCTTTAATAGCAGCTACTGATCTGTTGACATCAGTTGGACTAATTGCTTTTGCAAGATTGTGGGCAGAACCTATTAAGGAGCTCTCCATATTTGTTCGTGTCTGTTCTATGTCATAGAGGTAGAGACAAATTCATCGTCCAAAGTATGTGAAAAGTTAAGCTTTAAAAAAAGTGGGTGAGCTTTCCCTTCCTTTGATTGTAAGGCAAAAAATGAAAGTTTCTTGAATTAGAGTAGGTTTTTGGTGCCTAAGTAATACTGGAACCATAGTGTATGGAGAAAATAAATCTAAGGTTTGAGTTAATCTGTAGGAGGGGGTGGGCTTTTTCTTTCAGTTGGTTTGTTGAATGGCATAGGAGGACTACCTTAAAGCAAACCTAACTCCTGAACTAGACTGGCTCTCACACATCAATAGAAACCAGGGTTTAATTTTAACAGTTCGGCCACCTTATCCGCAAAATGCAGTATAGCTATTTAATACAATTACTGACTATATGCTTAATGAGCTTAACTAAAACAGGACTGTTATAAGATATAACAAAGAAATTACCATTATTTAAACACTTACTTTGTTTTTGAAAGGCCTAGAGCTATTTTAAACCAGCAGCCTCTTAAAAGAACAAACAAGAACAGGGTAGGAGACTGAGAAAATTCTTCAGACACTTAACTCTGTTACTTATTGGCCTGGAATTGCTATAAAATTGTCATAACTCCCAAGCTAGCCTAGCTTTCATTCCTCTCGCAAGAAATAAGCCAGTGTTTATTTCCAGCAGTTATACCATTTAAATGGCAATATTCAGTGCATCTATTTACTGGAATTAATTAAAATAAGCTTAAATAACATAGCTAGAGCAGACTTTTAAAATGAATTTAAGAACAGATAACAAAGAAATTAATATTCTTCAGATATTTAGCATTGTTGTTGAAAGGCTCAGACTATCTCAAACAAACACCAGTTTAGAAGAACATAACAAGAACTATGTAGGAGGCTGGAAGAACTCTTCAGACACTTACTTTTGTAATGAAATGGACTGAAACTGCCTTAAAGCTATCACAACTCTTGAAGAAACCAGGCTGTCGCTCATCTCACAAGAAAGAAATTAGAGTTTATTTTCAACAATTATACCACTTAAATGGCAAAATGCAGTACAGCTATTTGCTAAAAATGTGGACTATAGTCGTAAACAGCTTAATTTAAACAGGTCCTGTCTATTAAACTGAACTTAAAAACAGATAGAGAAAATTTATTCAACATGCTTTGTTGTTCAGTGACCTGGATCTATCTCAATCAGCTGCAGTTTAATAAAAAGTAATTCATTTTTAAAATTATTGATCCTTGTATATGAAACACTAATTCATTTCATACGTATCTAAACAATTTCAACTTGACCTTTCAAAATGTTATATTTAGATTTTATTATATCTGTTATACAATATTCATCTTTGCTATATTTCCTGCACAAGAATTCCAAATGCATAATCTGCACGTTTGTCAAGGCAGTATTAGCTTTGCCACTGCTGCAGTCCTGAAACATATCACAATGTGCTGACTGTTTAACATTTTATATCCATTTGTAGATGATATTATTTTTCATATGGGAGGGCTGCTTCAATATGTTTTAGCTCATATAAATAACACAACATGGTTTATCTTACTTATATAAAAAAAAACTCCTTGCATATAGGTTTTGAATGATGAATTATATTAAATGATATGACAGCAATAATTGGCTCCCTGCTGGAGTTTTAAAAACAGAAAGGTGAATCAATTTTCATCTACAGCCTAAAACCAGGCTGTGTACCATGTGAATTGAGGACTGCAATGGTTATCTTTCATCACAAGAGTATACCATCAACTGACCCCAGAAACTACAGACTTATGTAGGCTTACATATTGATCGACTTCCTGCGACTGAATTTTTAGAAGAGGAACATGATTTAGTTGATGAATGGAAACAGGCTTCTTTAGAGTGTACTATGAAATGGCTCCATATATTAGTTAAATGGAAGCAAAGAGCACATGATAAATTAAAAAGTGAAATAGTGCATCTACAGGACGAGGTGGTGGAGGAGTCCTGTTTTACGATGCAATTTTCTAAAATCAATGAAAAGATTTTCAAACTAGAAACTGATATCTTGCAGCGTAAAAGAAATAAACTTTTACGGGATATGAAAGACTATGAGACCGGTATTCTGTTCTCATGGCAATGTGAGCCCACGCGTAGTAGGTCAAAGGTCAGGAGAGGTTTACAGAAGCGACGAAGTGTCTCAGCGTCCTCAGAGGAACTAGAAGGAAATGTTTGTGGTACTAAAAATGTGAATTTTGCTGACTCCATTAATGATGGTAATGTGGAAATTGTGGGTGCAAATGGTACATCAAGTTCCTCAAGGACAAATAATTCCTTTCAAACCAATAAATCAGGTCGGGGAAGGAATGGCAGAAAGGGCAGAAATCGCTTCAAGGAATGAACAAGTGAGTCTACAGAATGAACGGACATTATGTATTATTAACTTATCTAGTTTGGTTCTTAATGATGACATGAAATCTGTGTTGCTTAAAGGCAGTAAATTTGTGCCTACGTATTTTCCCTCCCTTGGTGATTTATATATGGAACTAAAAATGTTTATCAGAAAACTATACTTGAAGGTGTATTTTCAGAACAGTGCTATTAATCCTGTTAATAATATATTAGATGATAATAATCTTGAGTGTGATGAATTATTAAATGTATCTATTTATGAGTATGAAGATGCTGACTTTGTTTGTGAAGATGAAAAAACAGAGACTGTGGAATATTATCACACAGGTTATGGAAAATTGTCACTACCTTATTTGGTTTCTGATAGTAAATTTACACCTAATATTAAGGTACCTGCTATTGCAGCTTTCTTTAAAGTTCTGTTTAAAGAATTGTCACTAATGTTGGATAAATTCTATAAGAACAAAAAACAATATAACTTAAATAAAAATGAATGGATGGCCCTTAAGAGCATGATGAAAATTAAAAGGGAATTCATTTTTAAGTGTGCTGATAAAGGTGGTAATTGGGTCATTTTACAAAAATCAAATTATTGTGAAATGGTAAAAGATTTACTAAATAATGCGGTTGAATATAAGTGCTTGAAAAAGGATCCAGTTATGGAATTTAACAATGAACTTCTAACTCTATTAGAGCGAGGGGAACATCTTGGTTTCTTTAATCATAAGGATGTTTGTAAATTGTTTATTAAGAAACCGTTGACACCTATTTTTTATGCCTTGCCTAAAGTGCATAAATGTTTGGAAAGACCCCCAGGTAGGCCAATAGTGTCAGGGATAGGTTCTTTGTTAAGTAATGTGAACATCTTCCTGGATTTTCATCTTAAAAAACATTTGAATAAAGTGACAGCACACATCTCTAACACTCAAGATTTGTTGGATAAACTCTCTCAGGTGAAATGGTGTCAGGATTATTATTAGGTGACCATTGATGTGAAATCACTATATACAAATATTAGTAAAAGATGGGGATTGGAAGCAGTGATGGAGATGCTGGGTGATGGACCTAGAACAACTTTTTTGGTTAACTTACTTGAATTTTGTCTTACCCATAACTACTTTTGCTTTAACAATGAATTCTTTCTGCAATTGAAAGGAACGGCTGTGGGGGCTGCCTTTGCACCCTCATATGCCATTATTTACATGGGATTTTTTGAAAGGCAATTTATTTATCCCACTCTGTTTTATAAAAAGAACGTTGTATTATATAAGCGTTTTATTGATGATCTTTTTTTGATTTGTAGGGGTGATACTTGTGATTTTTGGGATTTTTTTGATATTTTAAATAAGAATGAACATGGACTAACCTTCTCTTATGAATTTAATAGGGAAAGGATTAATTTTTAGGATGTGATGCTATATAATGATGAGGAACGTATTGGCTATAGGCTGTTTAGGAAAAGTACTTCAGTAAATATGTTCCTACATGCGAGTAGCATGCATCCTGGGCATTTATTGCATTCATTACCCTCAGGTGAATTTAAAAGAATTTTTGACCATACTAGTGATGATATGGAGAGGGATAATGAATTAAATAATGTTGAGTTGAGGCTGAGTAAGAGGGGTTATGACAAAGATCATTTGTTAAAATGTAAAAACAGGTTACTAGGGATTGCTGATAATTCTTGTGAGTATCGAAATTCTAGGAGTACCTTGGATAGATCGACTCTTAGAGTATTTAATAGTAAAGAGTGTGATGATGAGGAGAGGTTATTTTATGTTACGAAATTTTCCCCTCTATCTGATGAATTAGTGAAGGTAGTGAGAAAATATTGGTATATAATTAATGAGGATGAGAATATAGGTCATCTTTTTCCTAAACATATCACTTTTTCCTATAAGAGAGGGAAAAATTTAAAAGAGTTATTGAATTATAACTTCTTAAAAGGGGATGAAAAGCATAATTTTTCTCCAGGTACACATCCTTGTGGTCACTGTAGTCTTTGTGAGAGGGTAATTAATGTAAATAGGATTAATGGCATACCTTTTGCTCCTAGATTTTACTTTAACTGTAGATCAATAGGAGTAGTGTATATTCTAGGTTGTTCATGTGTAGGCATTTGGTACATAGGGCAAACAAAAAGGATGGTTAGAATTCATATTTTAGAGCATCTAAAAGACATTAGAAACCATAGTGAAATTAGCCCTGTGGCCCAACATTTTCTTGATAAACATGATGGTTGCCCTAATAGTTTGAGATTTTGTGTACTGGGTAAACCATTTTTTATTGGAGGAGGGGGGAATTATGCCTATAAACTACTTGAATTGGAGACTAAAATGATTCTAAAATTTAAAACTCTGAAGCCTCATGGACTTAATTTGGAATTAGGTATTTAATTTATGCAATAATAATTACTATTATTATTTTATTATATTATTATGTATGTTATTTAACATTTTTATGTGGTTTATTGTGATATATTGTTTCTCTTTCTAATTTATTGTAAATGTCACTTTAAATTTGTGATTATATCAGCGACTGATTGATTAATTGATGCTAGGTGCTTGTGATAATTGTTATTAACTTGTGTATACATATACATGAAAAAATACACATTTTTTGTGATCCTTTGAAGGCGAAAGGCCGAGGTACCAGATCGTTTAATAAATAGGCAACTGGTAAAGTGCGTGGAATTTGTGTTTGGATTTACTCTCCTTGTGCTGGTGTTTTTGGACTACAGACTTATTAGTCTGACAGTTTAATATGTAAAGCCATGGAATGAATTATCATGGAAATGATCAACAAAGTAATTGACAAGCAACAGTCACTGTACCCATCCTGTTTTGGTTTTGTCAGGAAAAGATCATGCCAACTTAACCTAGTAGACTTCTTTCAGAGAGTCACCAAGGCAATTAATAATGGAAAAAAACAGTGCATACTGTCTGCCTAGACTTGGTTAAGGTATTTGATACAATATCTCACTCAAGTGTAGGTGACAAACTCACTGAACTAGGCCCAAATCCCTGCATAACTCAATGGATTGCCGTCTGGCTCACAGATAGGAACCACCTCCATCAGAAGACAGGACACCAATGGAGTGCCTCAGGGCTCACTGCTAGGCTGACTCCTGTTTGGCATCTATATCTTGAAGGTCAAGACTAATTTCAAGGGCCTCTGGCTAACCGAGTTCACAGATGACTGCAAAATGGGAGCTATCATAGATTCCCTGCATTACACTAACATCTTGCAAGAGGGTCTGACACAGACAAATGGCTGGTGTCAAAGCCAAGAATTAAAACTCATTGCCAAGAAGTGCATTATAGTGCCTTATAGTGCCTTCAGGGGAAAAGTCTACCCATCTTAAGACACCCCTAAGAGCTGACCCAGTAGTTAGGGATCTGGGAACATATGATGTAGATAGTAATCTATCCTTTGACCAACTCGTAGCCAAGGTAGTAAGAAAATCATTCTATGTCACCCAACTTATAATTATGGGCATGGCATGCAAGTCCAAGGAAGTTATAGTACCACTTTATTCAGCCCTTCTCAGACTTAGCATTGAATACAATTCCCCCTTTGGCATGTACCTGACCAGGCATACGCAGCAAGTGGACTACCTAGGTAAATCCATGGTATTAACTCATTGTCCTATACAGATTACCTTAAAGCCCTGTCTTTATACTCAGTCTTCTACTGGTTACTGAGAGGTGAACTATGCTTAGCATATAAGGCATTCTCAGATCCAAACCTGATCAACCGTTTGCACATCTGCCAAAAAATAGCACCAGAAACAATAGATCCAAGGATTTAAACTTTGCTTGAAAAATAAATAGAACATGCTGGTGAGACAGATATGTGCCCCAAATGATCCCCACACTCTGGAATAGGCTCCACATCAATATGATACAGAGTGCATCCTTAACTCTATTCAAATATAACCTTGACCATTAGATGAGAAATCAGATTTCACTGCCGATCTGGCCCCCACACCTCTGACAGATAAAGGTCAACAGTAAATATTCCCTAACTAACATATCGCCCTACTAAACTTTTATCAACCTCCTAAATAACATGTCTCTTTAAATAGATACTCATTTTACATGGGGACACATTTGGATTTGTGTTGCACAGTTAAGTTTATAAATGCCCTGGTAGTCATTAGCCTAGTATGTAGCTATGATCCTATATTGAACCTTTTTTTTTTTTTAATAGAAATAGAGTATAATTAGCATGTTGTGGATCCTGTGATTGAAAAATAAGCTTTTTTCTGGAAATATTAGATATATTCCAAATTCTCATATGGTACTAACAAAAGAGTTAATACTAATTCATTTAATCGTATTAAAAAGCTCATAAGTAGTCCTTCAGCCTAATGGGAAAAAGTACTTTGGGGAAACCTGTATCTCATGATACCAATTCTTCAAAATTAGCATATAATTTTAGTAGTGGTACTAAGCTGAAAATAAAGCGCTAATCTTAAAAACTGTAGTAAACTATACACATGGGAATATCTATCTGTATAGATGCCTACATGCGCACACACACACACACACACACACACACACACACACACACACACACACACACACACACACACACACACACATAAATATATGGGTACCAGAACCAATGAAAAGATATCAGTGCAACAAAAAACACTAATAACCAAATAAACAACCAATGTTCATAATTTTTTAGTTCATGATAAGGTCATAAATCCATTTGTAAATAGGATGAAAGTGCTACATGTGTTCTTTATTTGGTGTGGATAAATGAAATATATACTACTTAATGTTACTACAATGCCTATATATGTATTTACATATTCACAAAACCTTTCTTTGTACATATAGGGACAATGTGTTTTCTTTATTAGCAATCAACATTATCCCCGGGATACAATAAACTCCGTGCAGGAAGAGTGGTTCGTGTCCATGTAGCATTAGCATTAACAGCAGCGCACCTTGCATATTCATGAAGATGCACTGCTGTTAAGGCTAAATGGCCATAAATGGTGAACGAGTGCAGGGGGCATGTTTAAGTAGTGCACAGACATTGAACACACTCACTGCACTCAGAAAGTGCCGTACAGCACTTTCAAAAGTATTTCAGTGTCCGCGAACACTGAAATGAAACTAAAATAAGTATTTCAGTGTCTGTGACAGCATACATTAACTGAGGTTGTTCTGTGAATCAGCTGTTAAGAAAAACTGTAGATAGTGGAGCTATAAAACAAGATATAACTGATATGTAAAATATATACTGCACTAAGCTCTGAACCCTGAATAGTAATGTGTAATATTTCAAAGTGTGTTTCATCCAGCATTGCTTTGTGTTAACCTTTGCTTTCCAGACTGTAGTAAACCAAAGGATTAATGCACAGTACAATAATTATTTGTCATGCATGCATCACAGGGTGAGAAGTTCAGACTGTCTAACCAACAGCCTATTAGGTATAAACCAGTAAAACAAAAAGCAGCAGCTCTCCAGTAGCTCAGTATGATGAGAAATAGATTAGTTGTTAATTTTGCACACCCAGACATGGTTCAAATCTAGGGAGTGGTACTAAGATGTGTGCATATCTACACACAAGGAATCAGGAACAAATGTAAAAACAGTCAGGTAGTGTTAACAGATATTTTCTCCACATGTTTTACAGGTAAGAAAATGTTGGTAGTAGATGTATGAAGGGTATACTAATAAACTGTGTAGAACTGTTCAACTGTCCCACCACATGACTGCAAATGACAACAGGATAAGTACATACAACATGCACTCTTCTCAATACATGTCTCTCAAGTGTCATGCTGTTATGGTTAGTGGTCACTGCTGCCAATAACACTGGACATAAATAGGAAACCAGTTGAAGTATGCCAGTAGCACACTCACATAACAGCAGTTCAGGGTGCCCTGCCAGATATGTAACCCTGACATTTACAAGTCCCCTCTACTCATGTACCCAGAGTTGTCACAGTTTCCTCCATACCATTCTAGGGTAACAGTTTAATAGGTATGTTTGTGCTACAGAAGCTATGTGCCATAGGCAGATATAAAGTGAGGGCAGACCCATAGAGTATTGAGCATTACTGTTGTTGAAAATAGAAGCATAAACAGTTGTTAATGGACTTTTTGTCTCTCACCCACCCCTTATCTGGATCAATACTATAATTCATATACTACGGGTATGTTGTTCTCCACACTTAATGTTGGGAATTGTGTTCTATTATTGTTCATATATTTGATTAGTTGCATGTTAACATACCTTGTTTAAATACCATTGTTGGTGGCCTGTTGCCATCAATGTTATAGGCATGCTGTTATGATGCATACTGTTGTTCCATTTATGCATGTGTTTGTTTTGCTATGCAACTGTTTCAAATCTGTTTTATGGGGTTAATTGGAACACCTATGCATGCTGTTATAACTAATCTTGAAATGTGCTGTTCATGACTAACCAACATATTATTTTAAAACATCAACTCCATAGCCCATTTGGAAAGGCAGATCCTGGCCGATCCATCTGTTCCACCTCATCTGGCCGTGGCACCGGGCCCCAGCATGTCTGGGACCCAACCCAGGACTTCCTCATCCTCTTGTCCTGCACCACCTTTGGGTGGAACCACCTCAGGAGATGGGGCCTGCCCCCCCCCCCCAGGAGCGTGGAAAGGATCCTGTTACCTGCAGTCAGTTCCAGGGTTTGGTGCACAGCACCATTCAAGCTGAGTTGGGTGGGAAGCTGCTCCAGATTGAGGGCCATCTGGGGCACCTCGAGGGGTAGGCTACCTCTCCTTTAAAGCCCCCAGCACAGCCATCTTTGGGGCCGTGAAGGAGCAATGGTGACTAAGTGGGGACCTCAGTCCCACTGTATCCATTTGGGGGCTCATAGGCTTCAGATTCATAACCACCCTTCCCGTCAAAGGTGTTTACCCCCCCTCATGTGTCATATACCGTCCCTGTCTGCTGTCATGTCTGTCTTGTTTGTCTGCAAATGCAACCTATCCCACCCAACCTACCTCCCCAAACATACCTACAGCCCATCCCCAACATCCCACTCTCACCTTAAAAAAAGGGCATCTGTCCTACAAAAAAAATGCCCCATACAAAGCTCTACATTCTGCCCAAATATACAGTGAAACTAATCAATCAACCCACAGATTACTCTGAAAATATCAGTTGCCAACACCCCTCCCTGCATGGTGTGAGGCTGTAAATTCCAAATTCTACACATTTAATCCACAGCTGTTGTGCCAAAGAAATGTAGAGCTATGGTCCTTTCCTACACCTGTCCTGTACATCCCTAGCTGCTTCTCATAATGTTTTACCCTCTGCTTGCCCCCATTTCACCACTTTCCTCGACCCTTTTTCTTTTCTTTAAAGAAAATTAGTGCAGGAGTAAGCGGTGCTAAGTGAAGCTAACAGGTCTTAACCATCTGTTAGTATTACTTAGCTCCACACAAAACCACTTACAACTGCTTAAAATTGCCTTAATCACTCTGTGTCCATCAGCCCTTGTCCTGCCCAGCAACAAAGCAATCAGCACTGCTAAGTCTCAAACCTGGGATGCTGTGCACTACAATTACAGCAACATACCACAACACCACCTACCCTGTGAGAATGTGTAATGCTTTTACAAACATATCATTCATTCTGGTCATTTAAAATTAATAAAAAAAGTAATCTCTTTCAATTCTGGAACCCAGGACCCTGTGCATAACAATCACAGTAACATAACTCTACATCATTGGAGCTTTTGGAATTTGTAATGTTTTTCAAACATATCATGCCCAACAGTCATTCAACATAAGGGGGAATTATATATCCGTAGTACTTTTATATACATATATATGTATATATAGATGCCAATATATATCTATAGCTAGCTATATATATATATATATATATATATATATATATATATATATATATATATATATTTTTTTTTTTTTAATTCATGCATAGATATATAGACAGATAACCAACCTCTTACTGCAACATATTTGCAAAAAGCCTAACAGACGGGGGTGGGGTGGGGTGGGGGGATGATAAAGGGCAAATAATAGTGACATCTTTGAAATATGGCTGTCATGCACATAGAAGTCTGCTAGAGTGGCATGGCTTGCTTCAAAATACAATGCCAGATAGATTCCAGGTCTGAAACACAAATGAATGTCATTATTTACTGATGTCAATGCTCACATCATCCCTGTGAATTCTCAGAAACCCCCAACTGTTGTGGCCAACAGACAAAACATATGAACCATGCATCTGAACAGTGTCTAGACATC
Organism: Protopterus annectens; assembly: GCF_019279795.1. NCBI lineage: Eukaryota > Metazoa > Chordata > Ceratodontiformes > Protopteridae > Protopterus > Protopterus annectens. Next base: position 558,014,342 of record NC_056737.1, on the reverse strand, counting down.
TGGACAGTGGAGAGGTATGACTGCAGTCATGTAACAGAATGGAAAAGCCCTTGACAGCTGCCAACCATGTCACCCAGTACCTTCTGAACCATAGTAAGACCAACACGACACTAACTCAAATCAGCTCTGGGCAACTACTCATGTATATCCAAGTATACCATGCACTACAGGGATGGAATTGTAGGGAAAAGCAGATAGTGGTGTATAAATGTTCACCCACAACTATTTACACCACAGTCACAGCAACATACCAGTACCCCAAATTAACTGTAGAGTAGAATGATTGTTTGAACGAACATATCCTGATTCCCAGTCACATACTACACTGATATATACTGGCCCAATCACAGTGTACTGGGAATCCTGAGGTGTTACAGGACATTTCTCAGTCTGCCCCTACAAACATACACACCTGATAAACCACCAGCAGCCGTAGCAACATGCACAGTCAGATAAAAACAGGATCTGTGACACTCACATCTGCTACTCTCCCTACTCAGCCAAACAAACATCTACACACAACACTGCTACACAATCTTAGCAGTTGCTTCACAATGGCCAGCCATAAATAACAATGATATGTACAGATTTTAACAGAATGTTAAGGGGGTGAGACCATATTCATGGCCACTGCCGCATACCACTTCCAGGAGTCTGCTAAGTCAATGAGATGATACCTTGAGTGCAGTCACTAAATAATATCACATGCCTCTGACCCTCTTACTGCAAGACATCTGGACAAAGTATGACATACTTGGGGGACTGGGGGCTGGAAAGATGGACATATCTCACATAATGATGTTACAAACTGAAACAGTTGCCAGTGTCACAGGCTTTGTTGTAACATAACATCCCTGAAAAATATGATGTCTGAAACACAGATGGATGTCAACAGTTACTGACTATAATCCTCACATTACGCTACTGCTTCCACAAAAACAGACGTTGTCTGAGGAACAGACCAAACATAACAGGCAAACCTCTGGGGAGTCTGTGGACATTAGGACAGTTGAGAGGTATGTCAGAGACATATCACTGTCAGATGTCAAGTCACACAGAAAATGCATGCCCAGACAAACCCTGTTAAAATAGTAACCCTCTATGTGTATAACAGCACTACTGACTTAACAATCTGTACCCAGTTCTGGAGCTTTATTCCCCATGTTGCTGGGTTGTCTCCACATGTCTTATCCTTAGAGGTATTCCCACCTACTGTCTGTGAAGCTGTAACTCCCACACCTCCATAATGTCCTTCACACAGGCAAGGAAAAGTGGCAAGGCACATATGGAGGCCATAATTATAGCATTGTGTTGCTATGGCATTGGCAAATGGAAAGACAACACAACTGCTCTGGATGCAAGTAGCAAGTGGGAGACACCGATTGGTGCACAGGCCATCACCTGCTCATGAGCAGTACCTACAAAAGGCAAGCTGATGCCTATGCAACACAGGTCTCAACCCATCTACACAAAGACAGACTGCGACTACAAAAACCTAACCATTTGCATTGTTGTAAGGGAACTCATGAGCACTATAACAGGTATGTCAATCATGTAAGTTTGTAATGTAATGCAGAAGGGGGGATGCAATGATGTCAAATGGGACATTAAACACTAGGCCGCAAGAAGACCTGCTCTACTCACATGCTGCTGTCCAGCACCTATGGCCATTTCTGCTTGCCCTGCCTGCACTGACATGGAGCACATCTCTGGCCCCTGAGTTACCCCAGCAAAGATCAGCTCATGTATGACTACGAATGGAGTCTCCGTTGTCCAATACTGAGTGTGTCACTGGTAGGCCAGCAACCTGGGATGTTGTAATTATTCATATGTCACCTATGAATGCTACTCTGATACATATGCTTGTCTTACAAATGTAAGAGATGTACATAGGGTATGTGCATACTACATGACAGGTGGAGATGTGTGTGTTGAACTGTATGTGATATACTGAGCCCCTACCTGACAACTGTCCAAAGTTCTGCAGACTGGTCACATGTCTGCCTCATATTTGCAGGCAATGCCTCAGACAGTTGTGTATTGTCTGGCACATCAGTGGCAACCCGTTAAAGACTGAAGTCATAAATTAGCATACATTTCATTGTCAGATGTCATATCCTGCAGCATACACCTGTGAATGTGACTCCATCTTTGCTGGCAACTAAGTGTGTTTCAGCTAGATTCATAAAGTGACACTATTTACTGGCGTTTGCCCACCACTGATGTGTGCCTTTGCTCTAACAGTAGCTAAGTGTCTTACCATGAAACCCATGTCAATGCAAGCATACCTTGTCCTGTAGGATGCTGACATTTGTTCAGTCACTGACCCTGTTTTCTAGCTGTGGTGAGCACACCGACCTTGCCAGGTCACTCATCCCATCATACGTTTAGACCCCAAATGGAGGTCCACCAAGCCACAGGAGGTGGAGTGTTGAACATTAGCATACACATACACAACTCTAGGCTGGCAAAACAATGTGATGCATGGGTGACATCCAGAGTGCAGTTAACAGTTGACAAAACACCTACTCAAATCATAGCTAGCTACAGACCTCCATCTATGCTTATGGACATCCACCACACCTATTGGGACCTGCTTGAATCTGTCAGGATTCAATCATCTACCCTGCTCCTGGGTGACTTCAAATACCCAACCATAGTCTGCCTGACCTATGCCACCTGTACATGAATGCACATAGATTCCTCTGCTTTGTCAATGGCAATGCAGTGGATCAGCTGGTCAACACTCCTAAGGCAGGTGGGAATCTCATGTACCTAGTCCTAACCAACATGAGAAGCCACTGTAGCATACCTACAGTGCCATCCCCCTTGGTAATATCTGACCACATAGCCATCACTGTTCACATCACCATCTTCCCTGCTCCCCCCCTTAAAAGTGTCAAACAGAATGAACTGTACACAAATGACTGTAAATCCCCTCAGAGCAGGTAGAAGTAGCTGTACAGCCAACACCCCATTTGTTGGAACTGGCAGCAGTGTCAAGGCTCACACCACAATACTATGTGGGCACCTATATAGCTGTATGGGCTAAGCAGTACCTGACAGGACAACATCATCTCCCTCAAGGTAGGGTAAATGTCTGTGGTGGACAGCAGCAATACACAAATACCATAATAGGTGGAAACACTTGCTGGATGGGCCAAGAAGGAACAGGTGCCTCTTTGGAAGCAATGTCACCTTGGTCTGCGCAAGCAAGTAAGGGCAGAGGTGATGTACCCTAAGGCTCTCTTTTAGTGCAAATTGGACACATCCACCAAGGCAAATCACTAGGCCTTCCACATGTGTCTGCAATTCCAGAGGCAACACACAAATCTGCTCTGTAGTGGTGGTCAATAACACCACATGCACATATGGAATAGATATGGACAACAGGCTGTAGACAGGTGGAGTGTAAACAACACTCACTGTCCCCCCAGTGGTATACATGTGCATGTACAGCACCTGCCCCCCTCCCCTCATCAGCAGGATACAGGTCCATAATGCCCTCTCCAATGCAACACACAGAGGTATCCATAAGCATGATACCATCCCTGGCTGCATCCCACATGAACACAGGCATGGGCTCTTAGATCCATTCTGCACTGTAGTCAACCACAGCCTGAGCACCGGTGTCATCCCATCTGCACAGAGGACAGCCACTGTCATCCCTATACACAAAGATGGAGCAATCAACCAGTCCAGCCAATATTATGGACATCAGCCTAACTAGCCTGCTCTGCAAGGGCATGGAAGGCAATATCAAGGATATTATGAACAGGGACATTGGCAGCATCAAATGCCTGGGACCTCACACCATGGCATTGTCAAAGGGAGATCAGGTCTGTTAAACCTGATTGACCTATCTGCAGTGATCAACAAACACAGGGACGGTGGGAAGATGGTGAACAATGCCTAGCTTCACCTAGCCCAGTCCTCTCACACTAATCTCCCAGTGGACAGGAAACATATGCCTACACAGCTAGGCACCAACCTGTAGGTTACCAGATGGGTAGCTAACTAGCCCAATGATAGTACCCACTCAGTCAAAGTAGTAGAACATACCTCTAATAGAGTCATCAACAATGGTGTACCCCAAGGATCAGTCTGGGGGCCTCTACTGTTTGAGATATATGTATCTGAGGTACAGGACAAAAGCACTGGTCTGTGGCTGACAAGGTGTATGGATGCTTGCAAACTGCCCACTGTCTTACATTCCCCTACTGGTTTGGCCATCCCCCAAAAGGCACTCACCCAATAATTGACTGGTACAAGAAGCATTATTGCAAACAGAATGCCAGGAGAGGTATCATCCCCCTGCTGTGGCAGATGTCATCCACACTAAGTATGACAGTAATAATGTACTTATTACTGCACTAAGGTTGGTAGCAACCTGACAGTTTCCCACCATGTGGGTACCATTGTACAGAAGGCTGTCTACATGGCCCACCTCTCAAATATGGGTATGTCATAGGTAGATGTAAAGTGATGGCAGACCTCTAGAGTATTGAGCAGTACTGTTGTAAAAATAGAGACCTATGCAGTTCTTAATGGACTTTTCTTCTCTACCCCCACCCCTCATCTGCATTACTAATTATTATTCATTTATTACAGGTATGTTTTTAACAAACTTAATGTTGTGACATGTGTTACATTATTGTTCATATAATTAATTGGTTGCATGTTAACATATCTTGTTCAAATACTATTGTTAGTGGTTGGTTGCTGTCATTATTACTGGCATGCTCTTACAATGCTTACTGTTGTTCCAGTTATGCATGTGTTCTGTTTGCTATGCAACTGTTTAACATCATTGTTTGTGGTTAATTTGAACACCCATGCATGCCTTTAAAACTAATATTGAAATGTTTTGTTCATGACTAACCAATATATCTTTGGGAATAGATATATTTGGGAAGGCTGATCCAAGTGGATCCACCTGTCCCACCCCATCTGGCCATTGCACCGGGCCGCAGCACACCTGGGACCCACCCTGGAACTTCAACTTCTGCAGGACCTGCATCACCTGGGTGTGGGTGTAGAGATGAGCCCATCATCTGCTGTCAATTCTGGGGTATAGTGTGCAGTGTCATCTGCTCTGAGTTGGCTGGTCAGCAGTGCCAAATGGAGGGCTGCCTGTTGCACCTTAAGGAGCAGGCTGCATCTCCTGTCCAGCCCCTAGCACAGCCACCATCGAGGCTGTGAAGGTTCAGTCATGACTGCCATGACTGCCTGCAGGTGGGAATGTCAGTTCCACCATATCCAGATGGGGGCTCATGGACCTCTTATTCCCAACCACCATCCATGTCCAAGGTGTTTACCCTCCACATGTGTCATGCACTACCCCTGTCTGCTATCTTGTCTGTCTTTTCTCTCTCCCTACCCAACCTACCTCCCCAGACATACCTACAATCCATCCCCAACATCCCACTCTCACCTTAACAAAAAAAAAAGGACATCTGTCCCCCAAATAATGATTGCCCCATACATAGCTGTCCA